>NW_010110758.1:0-1789 GCF_000699245.1 Pterocles gutturalis
GGGTATAAGCTGAAAGAGGGGAGATTTGGTCTACACATTAGAAAGAAATTTTTCACTGTGAGGGTGGTGAGACACTGGCCCAGGTTGCCCAGAGAAGCTGTGGATGCCCCATCCCTGGAAGGGTCCAAGGGGCTTTGGGCAACCTGGGCTGGTGGGAGGTGTCCCTGCCCATGGGAGGGGGGTTGGAACTGGATGATCTTTAAGGTCCTTTCCAACCCAAACCATTCTGTGATTCTATGATTCTTTTAGGTGGAGGACAGCTGAGCACTCAGAGTTACAGAAGAGGAAGTGGGGGAGAGAAGAAGAAAGAGGCGTCTGAACTGTCAAAGTCTCCCAGCAGCACTGATAGCAATGTTTTCCCCACGTGAGTTTTTCCGTGCATCTCTCTCTGCCCCCCATGTCTGTCTTTGCCCCCCATGCCTGTCCCTGCTCCCTCTGTGTCTGTCTCTCCTCCTGTCTCTGGCACGAGTTTTTCCCAAAAGGGAAAAGAGGCTATGAAAATGGGAGGCCAGAAAGGGGTGTGAGGCCAGAGGGCAGGTAGAGGCCAGAAGCAAGTGCAGGCCAAAAAGGGGTGGGAGGCTGAAAATTCCTCCATCTCGGTCCTGCAGCCCATCACTGTGTTTTCCCTCTTCCCTCCCTTTGTCCTATTCCCTGTCCTTGCCTCTTTTTCCCTTTGTTCTGTTTCCGTCCTTTTTTCTTTTCTTCTTCCATCTCTCTGTCCTGCTCCCTGTCCCTCTCATGCTGTTTCTCTGTCCTTTTCCTTGTCTTTCTGTGCATTACTGTCCTGTTCCCACTTTGTTTCTTTCGTTCTCTGTCACCCTGTCCTTCTCCCTTTCACTGCTTTTTCTCACTCCATCTCTCTCCTGCAGCCCAGCGCTGTTTTTTCTTTCTCCATCTCTTTGTTCTGTTCTGCATCTCTCTCTTTTTTCCTCGGTCTCTCTCACTTGTTCCCTGTCTTTTTCTCTCTCCCTCCTCCCTTATTCCTATCATTCAATTTCTCTCAGTCCACCTGTTCTGCTCCCCGCTCATAATTTTCTCTCTTTCCCCCTGTCCTACTCCTGTGCATGGTGTGTGAGCGAGTGAGGCTGCTGTCTCGGAACCCTTGTCTCCTAAGAGCTGCGAGACACCCACGTATTCTCTTAGGTGGAGGACAGCCAAGCGACCAGAGTTACAGAAGAGGGAGGGGGAAAGAACAAGAAAGAAACACCGGAACTGTCAAATTCTCCTGGCAGCGCCAAGAGCGAGAGCTGCGGTGAGTCCTGGGCCCTCGGAGCCCTGTGGCCCCTCTTGTGCGTCCAGTCCCTCCCTGCCCCTCCCCTGGCCCTCTCTCTTTCCCACACTGCTGCAATTTTTTTATATTTTGCTTCCCTGTTCCTCCTTTCTCCATCGCACTTTGAGCAGCTCTGTGTCCCCATCTTTTAGGTCATCCCTTTCTCTGTCCTGTAGCCTGTGGCTATTTTTCCCTTCTCCATCTTTCTCTGTCTGGCTCGTGGCTGCTCTTTTTGCATTCCTCCCTTCCTGTCCTTTTTTTTTTTTTCACTGTCTCTCTCTGTCCCACTCCCTGTCCCTGTTTTTCTGTCTTCCCTCTTTGCCCCCTAAGCCCATTGCTGTATTTTCCTTTACCCCTCTCAGTTTCTCTGGCTCCCTGTCCCTCTTTCTTCATTCCGCCCTCTCTGCCATGTTGCCTGTTGTGTCTTTCTTTTCTCCCTCCCTCTCTGTCTGTCTTGCTGTCTGGCTCCCTGTCCCTGCCTGTAGCCTGTGGCAGTTTTAGTCTTTCTCCATCTCTCTC
>NW_010110759.1:0-35598 GCF_000699245.1 Pterocles gutturalis
CGCGCCCGCAGCCTCCGCAGAGCCCGTCCCAGCCCAGCGCAGCACCAGGGCACGCAGGCAGCGGAGCGCAGCGCGCAGCAGGAGCCACCGTCCTTGTCCCCAGCTCCCGGCAGGCAGCTCTCAGAACCCAAGTTAAGGTGTTCAAATGGCAGAAAATCATTTTAGTGTGACACTGTTTTTTCCGCCGCTTTCATGAGTTAATTCAAGCGTGCTTTGAGTTGCTGCAGCAGTACCTGCTTTTCAGCCCACTAGTGAAGAAAGCGGCTCGTGTTTAGACCGGATTCTTGATGAAGTATTTCTTTTGGGAACAGTCAATAGCATCTGCTCCGCGCTGAAGACAACAGCACAGTCTGTTCCACAGCGTTTTCCTCTAACGCGATAACTACAACCAACTGCTAGAACATTAGGATTAAAGACATTTGGTCTTTTTTTTATTTTTAATTTTTTTTTTTTACTGTGGAACAGAGAATTATCATCAGCTTATACTAAACCCACTACTACTTATCTTGAATAAAACGCACCAGAGAAGCAGCAAACTCCCCTGAACAGCAGCAGACGGCACAAACCATAGTTTGAAGTTTACGGCTCCAGGAAAGCTCCCTGCCATCACACCCAAACCCCGTGACTTTCCAAGCACTGCTCAGCGTTTAACAGGTCTTTATCCAGATACAAACAACAAGAGGGGGTGTCCCTTCTCCCGTCCTTCACACAGCAGCTCTGGGTGCTGGAGGACTGGAGGGGAAGGGAGAACAGAGGGTGTCCTGCTGTCCCCAAATGCCACCTTCCGTCACCCTCCTTGAGGCCAAGCGGTGGGGGGCCAAGGGGCCGCTGCTCCTTACACCACAAAACCTCCCAGAAGCATCACGCAGGACCGCAGCATCGTTGCCCGACTCCACACACCAACACCCAAACACTGCAGCTCGAAACCGAGCCAGCAGAGAGGGGGTTAAGCCACAGAAAGGCCCCCGAGCCCACCGTTGCGGGGGGACACACACGTTCACAGCAGAAGGGCACGCTCCTCCTGCCATGTGGTTCTGTAGCTTTCAGCATCTCCTTTACGCATGCCCCATTTCTGCAGGAGGCACCGGTGCTGTGTAGAGGGTTTCTGCTGCAGTAGCACCGACAGGCTTCCACGTAGAGCCGGGAATCCGGCCGCTCCTCACTACCCAAGGTGCACTAGCGCTTCTCGATAAAAGTATCTTTTAAGCAGCAAAGATGCAGAGGGTGACCCAGAGCCTGGTAATTGCATCCCTTGAGGGGCTTTGGGGTGTCTCCTGCTTCAGCTGGACTGAAACACCAGCATTTGACACCACAACGAACATGTGCAGCCTGGAGGAGAGAAGGCTCCGGGGAAACCTTCCAGCAGCTTCCAGTGCTGAAAGGGGGCTACAGGAGAGATGGGGGGGCTCTGGATCAGGGGGCGCAGGGACAGGACGAGGGGGGACGGGGTTAAAGAGGGGAGATGGAGATGAGATGTGAGGAAGAAATGTTTTCCTGTGCGGGGGGTGAGGCAGTGGCCCAGGGTGCCCAGAGAAGCTGTGGATGCCCCATCCCTGGAGGGGTTCAAGGCCAGGCTGGATGAGGCTTTGGGCAACCTGGGCTGGTGGGAGGTGTCCCTGCCCATGGCAGGGGGTGGCACTGGATGGGCTTTAGGGTCCCTTCCAACCCAAACCAGTCTGTGATTCTATGATTTCTCTTTCCCAAATCTTTTTATCCAAATGACTGCTGCTGCATTTGCTCAGCTACGTGACCTGATCTCATTGCGTGCAGCAAGCCTGCTCCCTCGCCTCACACCGTGAAGCCTGGCCATGGGGACAGCGCGAAGCATCGCTGCTCTGAAAAATGGGATGTGAAACCTGCTGTCGGAAATCACCAAATACCTGCACAACTTGGGCCCTCACAAATCCCCGAGGGGTGGGAGCATGACCAGGGACACGGCTGAGCCGCTCGCGATGGATGGCATCTGGGCTCCCCCGGCCACGGCTGCGTAAAATTCAATTACAGCTGAACAAAGACAGCAAATCCCAATGGAAGAAGTGTTTTGGTGCAGAACAGAAACACAGCCACAAATACAGCAGTGGCTCAGCTGGAAAACAAACCTCTGTCCTCCTGCCGACGCTTCCCCACCCGCTCACCAGCAGCACAGGCACCCCGGGGCCAGCGCAGGGCTTCGCCTGGGTGCCCTCTGCTCAGCTCTTCCTGAGGGACAGTTTCCCTTTTGTTTTGTTTAATGGTTTCAATCGTTGCTCTCAGTTTGCTCAGAGTGGAGAACCAACTCCACTGCCCTTTCCTCCCAGAGACGACGTGGCTGCTGACCCAGCGGCTCCACCAGCCTTTGCCCATCACCCTTCGCACCGACGCTTCCCCCTCCTGGGCTTCCCAGTCCATCGAACACGATCATTCTCATTTTCTTTCTTTAGAACAAAATTATTGATGTAATTTCTCCACCCAGCCCAAGACTTGCAGCACGCTGTCAGGCCAGGCAGAGCCTCTCTCAGCCCCTGAGGTCCAGGATCTCGCTCAGGAAGGGAATTCCAGGGAGCGCAGAGGTTTCACCCTCTTTGCCGGTGCCATTCCACAGCCAGGCTACCAAGCAGCACCCTGGCTTCCTACTTACACGGGACAGAAGCAGTCAGACCATCTTCACCGCCATCCCTATCAGACAAACCCAGGGGCTCACCAGCCCGTGTGAGGAACCATCCGTCAGCGGCACGGCCACTGCTGGGAGCAGCCGCTCCTGTCCGAGCTCCCCTGGGCACAGACCGCTCCCCCCACAGCCCCAGGCACCTCCTTGGCAGATATGACGCCATCCCACAGGCACTGAGGCGATGCCATGTCCAGAGGAATGCACCAAAAAATGGGCAAGATCCCTGCAGGCTGCATGCAGAGTCACCACAACACAAATAGCAAAGTTCCTT
This sequence comes from Pterocles gutturalis, assembly GCF_000699245.1. Taxonomy (NCBI): domain Eukaryota; kingdom Metazoa; phylum Chordata; class Aves; order Pterocliformes; family Pteroclidae; genus Pterocles; species Pterocles gutturalis. Next base: position 2,919 of record NW_010110759.1, read on the forward strand.
CCAGACGTGGTGCCCACACGCGTGACACTCTCCTGCCACCTGCCCCCTCCGCTGGTCCCTACAGCCAGCGGCTCTCAGCATCCCCAGGGAGGACGTGGCCCTGGTCCGGGCGCTCCTCAGCCCCAGATCTGCCCCATCTCCTGTCTGAGGGACGTGTCCCTTTGTCACGCTCGTGTTCATGGCCTCACCCAGCAGAAGGCAGGTGTTCCTAACGGGGGTGAATAATCAGAAACTACATAAAGGAGGATCCATCCCCGCAGAGGGGTTAAATCCCAGCAGGTCTCCATGCCTCTGCCTTAAATAACCAGGAGATACACGAGCTCTTCATTCTTATTCACAATGGCTGCTTCAACTGCATTTGATTAATATTTTCTTCCTAAGGCATATGATTGCAATTAGCATTTCAAATTACCACGGGGACATCTCCACAAACAGCCACAGATGGGAGGAGTGCTAACTTTAGCTTTCCCTCTGCGAGAACAGGAGCCAGGAGGAGGGGAGAGGCTGCTCGTGAAGCGCCCGAGCGCTGGTGCCGTGCTCACAGATTTTGGCCCTGCGAAGCTCTGACCCTTTTTGTCACGCGGCGTTTCACAAGGAGCTGCTCCGCAGGGCACAGCCGAGGCACGAGCCGCTCGAGTGCCGTTGTGTGAAGACGCAGGAGCCGTCACCTGCTCCTGGTTCGTTTGCTCCCCGGAGGGGAGAGGCTGCTCGTGAAGCGCCCGAGCGCTGGTGCCGTGCTCACAGATTTTGGCCCTGCGAAGCTCTGACCCTTTTTGTCACGCGGCGTTTCACAAGGAGCTGCTCCGCAGGGCACAGCCGAGGCACGAGCCGCTCGAGTGCCGTTGTGTGAAGACGCAGGAGCCGTCACCTGCTCCTGGTTCGTTTGCTCCCCGTAACGGGAGCGCACAGAAAGCACCGGAGCCAGTGAGTCACTCCTGATCCTACCCACGACAGCGGGGAACGATTCCTTCAGTCAAAGCTCTAAATCAGCCTCCTCCCGTCTCCAAGGGGCACAGACCGTGGAGCGAAGCCGTGGCAGGGACACGGCCGGCGTGGGGGAACGGCAGCCTGGCCTGCAGCACCTGCCACGGGTGGGATGTCGCTCGGATGAGGCCAACCTGAGCAGGGATGGCTCCAGGAAAGCACGCCGGACCACAGCTGGACCGGGCTGATGGTGGGTATCTCAGCGCGGCAGGAACACCCAGCGCCCACGCTCTCCCGGACAAGGCACATGGAGGGTCTGGCCTGGGGCAAGCTCTGGCCTGGGGCAAGCTCCGGCCCCTGCAGCTGAGGCTGGGGACAGGCTCAGGGACAGCCCGTCACCGCCAGCTTTGCTCCGCAGACACCAGAGCTGGCAGCCAGCCCCAAACTGCCACCATTTACACCATGGGGTGTTAGAGGAGAGCTGTTCGAGAGCGCAGGAGGAGCGAGCAGCCATCCCAGCCCCACTGCCCGTCCCAACACTGCCGCCGCGCCGGCCGATCCCCCGACTCACCGTCGGCCACGGGCGCTTTCACAGGCTCAATCCTGGACACGATTTCTGCCAGGTCCGTGAAGGAGGTGGTGGGACAGGTCACGTTCTGAAACACAACGATAAGTTTTAGGTACATTAACAAATATCCACAAAGAATCCAAACATTTTTATCATACAAAAATCACATTGAACAGACAGAAAGCTCCAGACACACAAATTCTGCACAATTGCCCCCTCAAAACCATTACTCATCAGTGAGTGATTCACAGAACAACTCCCCTGATGCAGGTCTGGTGGCAGAGATGGGATTCCCAAGTGCAAACAGCGGGATAACCTCTAACGGCTCCTTCTCTACACAACACGAAGCCTTATTAAAAATTTAGCAAACGATAGAAAAGCCCACAAAGACAGAACCTGCAGGCGCTGGACTCCGTGACTGTGCTCGTGTCGCTTGCTTGCTCTCCATCAGTGTATAAGAGGGACCAGCTGGGGCAGGCGCAGCCCCCAGGGAGCTTTCTCCTTCCCCTGGGAGCAGAAAGGACGGCGGGTGGGACACAGCCCGTGGACCAGCCCGGAGCCTGCGAAGCGATGCCGTGGGACGCTGCATGGATGGGTGGGCAGCAGCCTGGGCACGGGGGTGACCAGGACCCGCCGGACCCCAGCAAGCCGCAGAGCTGGAGCGGCTGCATCGCATATTTCCCACTGTCGCTCCTCTTTTCAATTAACCCTTTCTGGTTTCATCACTCTCACCCGAGCAGCGGGTTGAGTGTTCTCTGTCTGAGAAGCTGCCTGCTCCAGTTTCTCTTCTAATTAACCCCAACTCCGGCATTTAGGAACCACTTAGTTCCTCCCGCATGCCGTGCCGCGAGCAGCCCTCCCTGCCTCCGCAGGGCCAGGCACAAGGTCACCAGATGGAAGCCTGACCATCCCTCACCTTATTTGAAAATCCGGGATTTTGATCAGTCCAAGAGCACACACCCCCGGAGGAGAGAGCCGGGGAAGGGCTGGCAGGGGGCACGGCATCGGGCTGCCGGGAATCGCTGTGACAGTCTAACCTGTCCACGTGCTCCCCGACAGGATGGTTTGCTAACACAGGGTTTTTATGAGCAATTCTTTGCTCTTCTGGTGAGAGCACAGGTACTATGAGTCATACAGCCCCTGGGGGGGTCACAGCAGAAGCCCATTACAGCTGCAGCGCATCGCTCTCCGTTGACCTTTAATCCGTAACGAACTTTTGATATAATTTGGCACAGCTAAAGCAAGGTGTGGATCTGGGACAAGCAGCTGGTGGGGAGCGATGGACAGAGAAAAGCCCAGGGGGAATTAAAAAATGCCTGTACGAAATGAAAGAGCAGCAGCTCAGGACACATGCTTTAGAATATAGCGAAGTCGGGAAGCTCAGAAGCTCAGTTTGCCCATTAAGCAACCATCAAGAAGGGTGAGTCAGCCCAGCCTCACTCCGAACATCCGACCCAAATGGTCCCAGGGAAGTGTTTGCAGGAGGCTGTTCCCCAGGATAGGAGGAAAAAAAAGCACCTACACCTTCATTTGGTGCCATATGACTAAGCCAGGGACATGGGCAGACTCTGGCCACCAAGCAGACGCAGCAATGTTCGGGGCAATCTGAAAACACAGACTCTTACCCAGCGGCTGCGCCCCGCGCCCCGGCAGACAGGCGCCCGGCTGTCCTGGGGAGCGCAGAGCCAGCGGGACGGGGTGCGGAGGGGAGGAAAGCCCCAGGCACCCCCGAACGCTGGTCACAACCCTGCAGTGACCTTCGCCAAGGGCTGCTTCAGGAAAGCACCATCAGCTCCCGCAGACGAGGTGTGAGGACAGACGAGTAGGAACACAACCGTAGGTGTGACCGTACCACGGGAGCATCTGTCGCGGCCGCTGACACGCAGACCACCCTGCGAGGGCACACTCGGGGAGGCTGCTGCACCCCAAACTCTGAGCCCTGACACCCGAACGCCACTTGCAGGAAAGCAGGTGTCTGCCCACGCTGGCCTGATGCTTTGCAAACAGGAACGTTATGTTTGAACGCTTCCTCTTACTACTTCTCAGGACAAACCCACCCTGTCCTCAGGTAACACCAGGCAAAGAAGTGTCTCAGATTCATTTGAAACCTACTCTAAAACCTTTCTGCTGATTTTTTTTTTTTCCCAAGGAGGAAAGTATTCTCTTTGGCACAATCTTTATTAAATAAATTAGAGGAGAAAGACAGTTACCATTGTAGTCTGCTGGATTATATTTAGCTTTGACTATGAATAACACTTCAGCAGACAAAACTTCCCCGAGGAGCTCCAATTAACGGTATCGCTTTATTCTGTGCTGGAAGAGCGAGGGCTGCTCAGGTGAAGTTCCTGTAAGGTTGCTGCTGTTTGTGTCTTCAGTATTTGCATTTTTGAGGCAAGAGAAACAGTGATTGAATGATGAAAGCAACAGAAAGTATGTAAATTATTAAATATCTGGAGTTTTTAAGTAAAAATTCAATGCTTGCGACATGGAAACAAGATGAGAAGAACCTGCGCTCAGCTCTCAGATGTTGAACGCTCCAGAAATAGCTGAAGAACTGAAACAAATAGAGCATCAAAACCTCCGCTAATGAAAGGCAGGTTAAAAATATCAGCTGTTGTCCCTGGAAGATAGCAGAGCTGAAGGACTTAAGTGACTCTAATGGACTAAGAAAGAAAAAGACAAACACCCCTGTGGGAGCCCGCAATACCTGCTGTTTTGTAGAAATAAATCTACTGAAACAGAAGCCAGATGAAAAATATCTTGGTTTTTACTGGACTCAAGTTTTCTGAGGCAGAGCAGAAGATCTCCCGGGTCCTTGGGAGCACAGCCTGGACCTGAGCCTCAGCGCCAGGCGGGGGGAACGCACAGAGCTGGCGGTTCCCGCTCCATAACCCGGGCGGTTGGTTGAGTCGCTCCCCTGAACCCATTATTTTCACGCCCTTGGTGGCTCAGCCATCAGCACTTTCTGCCCTGTTCCCAAGTGCATACACAGAAATGCAGTGACGGGCTTTGTCTGCAGTACTGGACCTCCAGGAGAGCCGAGGGGCTGTACAAGCCAGGGGAGATTGTGACAGACGTTCAACGTGCTGCTTGATGCACAGCTGGAACATCGCGATGTAACTGAAATACCAGCCTGAATTACTGCATCCCATCTAATGGGCCATTTTAAAAGAAGTCTTTGAAAGCAGCACTTGCTACAGCGATGAATATGTGTGAGGGTATTACCGAAGCAGTAAAAGTTAGGGGATGAAGCAGGACATGGAACCATTTCTGAGACACGCGCAATCTTCTCTCCCTTGACTTCTCCTTACGACTGTTAACGCACATGAACAAACACAGATCAGCTTATCACCAGCCTGAACACGCGGTGTCAGAGGCAGAATGGGGACCCGTCTCCGCAGCTCAGATTAAAGTATCTCCTAGTCCACGTCATCTCCCCAGCAAGAACAACCTGATGAGTTTTGGGGCTCCCCAGGCTGCTCGGATCACCGGCTCCTTCCCACAAAGCTCAGTCCCTCCGTGCTCCTCCTGCAGCCACTCACCCTGCCGGCGGCTTGGGTGGGATCCTTCCCATGGCAGGAACTCACCCGCGTTAGTCCCCTTGGCTCCCGTCACGCAGCCAGAGCCGAGGTGCCATTCATCTTATCCCAATGGAGCCACTTCAGCAAGTGACTCACACCCTACAGAGGCTCACCTCCGGTGACAAAGGGGCTCTAGGACACCTGGCTCGGATGTGGGCATCATCCGCCCCCCACTGCTGGACTAATGCCCATCCCTGCCCTTCCCCTCCCCTTGCTCCCACCATCTCCCTCCCAGCCCAAGTGCTCCACCACCCATCTCTGGAAGACCTGCCAACCCTCAATGTCATTTTTCACCTCTATTGGCTTCTTTTAGTGAGGCTCACTACAGTTACGACACATTTTGGCAATCACTTAAAATATTATTGCTCATTTCCCTATCCCTAAAAGACAATAAAGATGAATTACTGGGTAAAACATGAAGTCTTTTGTAGCACTTGGCTTTTAAACCGCAGGAATTCAAAGGAGGATAAGGATAATAAGCCAATATATTATAATATTGTGCCCAAGTCCTCAAAAAGGTGATAACTGTCTCTTAAAAGCAACTGGAACTTCCCCGCCAGGAAATTCAGTCAGCCCACTGAGTTATGAACCAACTCTAGAAGCTAATCTCAGCCCTTAAACTGTAAAACCAAGAGAATTTTATCCTACTTTTAAGCAGAAATCTTAAACGGGACTGTAAGCACCCAGCAGTACCATGCAGCCGGTAGATTTACCATCAGCAAGCACTCACCAAACTGCCCACTAACCGCTCGGGGTGCTGAAAAGGGCAGAACGAGGTGTGTGAAACCCAGAACCTCAACAGTGCCGTGAGCTTCCGTGGAGCCTCACTGACGGGTCCACAAAATGCCTTTTCTGATAGAGGAGCGAGGAGCAAAAGCCACAACGGCAGAAATCCATGGCTTTGTGGGGATTTGAACTCTTGCCTAAAAACACAGCTCCAGGGAGGGTTTCATTCAGGTTTTCTGGAAGCATCTGAGAACTACTTGAGTCACATCCCGAAGGCCAGCAATGGCCGAGATCAACACCAGCGACCCCGATTCATGTCCTCCGTGACCAGCCCTGGGTGCTGGTGGTAGAGAGCCCCTGCCCTGGCAGAGCAGCTTCTAGCAGCAAGAACAATATCCAGGTACCACCTGAAGCTTGTGGCACAAGAAGAAATGAAAAATAATTCTTAAAAGGTTACTTGTGCCTCCCCAGCATCACTCATGGAAGCAATCCACGTGGGCATTCCCACGATGGGTACGAATGCAGCCCATCACCTGAACCCACGGAGCATCCTCTCTCCCAGGACCTGGGGACACAGCCAGAGTCCCCACCCAGCGCTGGGTGCGGCCGGCAGCGGTTAGTGCCCTCAGGGCTGCTGAGCACCCAGGGAAGGAGGAGAGAAAGGTGGGTGCGCAAACACAGACACATCAGCTACGGGTCTCAGAAAATGCTGGTTACTGGTGAGCATCCCGCCCTCCTTCAGGGACATCTGTGTTGTGAACGATTCCAGGTCACAAACACGGTGAGAATGAGACAGCAGCAGCAAAGCTGCCCTCCAGAGCGCTGCATTGATTCTTGGGTTTCAAAAACTGCATCATACGGGCTGAGGATATGGAGGGATCTCTGCACGGCCGTGCATCCGCTGTCAGGGATGGACAGACAGACAGCAGGGCTGGGGCTCCGGCAGAGCACGCTTGGGCCACACTTGTACCTGCTGATCAGAGTGGAGGAGCTTGTTCATCCAAGCTATGGTTCAAGGAAAGAAGTTTCTGAAAAACTGATGGTACTTTTTCTTGCCTAAATCACAGTTTTAACTAATCCCTGCCTGCTCACAGGAAGGACTCGAGGCAGTTGATCCTCCTCCTTTGTGCTCCTGCCCAGTTCCGAAGCTCTTGCAGAACAGCACATTTACCGCGAACACTTACGTCCGTTTTGGATTTGCAGGTCTCTTGCCTGTCTTTCAGCATCTTGTCCAGGACTCCACTCCTGCACCAGACATTAAATAAGGTTTTCCCATGCTGATATCCCACTTCCTGGAAAAAAAAGAATCAAGGAGAAAAAAAAAACATAATTAATAACTAAAAAACCATTATGTCACATCAAAAAACAGGAAATCCAGAGCTCTTCCCCAAAACCAGGATGTGCTTTTGCTGCCTTCCAGCCTCAGCTACGTAAGCAGTTCAGCCTAAGACTCCGGGAACGATGAAGCAAACAAGAGGCTATTTTAAGTCCAAATGCTAACCTGACCTTTGACCCCACGGTATGCGTGGAAAAGTGCCACCTGACACAACTATTTTTACATTCAAGCAGGCTGCTCCCAGGATAATGCCATACGAAGTGAGGCTCAGGACGCATACGTCTGCTCCTTTCCAGCACAGGCTCTTTCTTCATTAATAAAATTCATTAATTTTGGCTCAAGTCTGGCAACAGAAAGTTACCATAGGGCACCTGGTTCCAAAATCTCCTGCAGTGAGTTAAGCCAGACAGCACTGAACACGGCAGCGTTCATTCGCTGGAGCAGAAAGGATGACCCATGGACAACAACCCCACAAACACCACGTTCCGCTAATTTCACAGTGTAAGGGATGTGGGCTGGGAATGATACCATGGTGCTGTGTCCTAGCGTGGAAACAACCGGAAAAAATAAACCGATTGCTCCAAGTTCTCCTCTTTTTCTAACAGGACAGTAGAAATGCTGTTGAAAAATCCATTTGAAAGGAGCGAGCAACAGGTGTCAGGAGTCCCGGGTCCTATTTCCAGCTCTCGCCCTGGCAGCTCGTGCTGAACTTCAGGCTCGTGGGGCAACTCCGAGTGCCGGGAGCAGCCCTGGCTGAGCTGGGATTGCCTCTCCGCTGGTTTTTGGAGCAGAGTCCAAAGCACAGGAGGCACTCGGGCTGGAATTCACCTCTCGTCATCTACGGTAGCCTCTCAGCACAGGGTGGGTGTGATTGTTCAGGAGGAAAAGGGTTTTGACAGATCTCCAGCTGGCTGGGTCAGCCTGATCCAAAAGAACCACGAGAACCTGAGCTTTGGGAAACGACACGCAGCCGACCTACCATTCCAGGCTGGGACAGAAGAGGGGATTCTTGTTCTTTTGAATGTGCTGAGTGGTTACGTGGTGCCCGTTTCTGTCTCCTGTAAAATCCAGGCACAGAGGTGAAATAACACCCCCACTGCTTCCCAGCCTATAGCCGCAAAGGAACGCCCGGGATGCTCTTTAAGGTCAGCACAGCGCAAAGCTCCCCTGCGGACAGAAGTTCTTTAGCTGCACTGCAGGGAGGGCAGCTCCAGGAGGGTGCTGTCCCGCAGCACCTGCAGCGGCTCGTGCCAAGAACCTGCTCTCAGAAAGCGACAACTTTGAGAAACTGCGCTTTTCTCCAGTTTTATTCCACTGAGAAAAATCTGCCTGGCATCTTTAAATCTCTTTAACGACACCAAATTAGACAGAACAATGATTTGACAGCTTACTGCCTGGTGCTGTGGGGACCAGACCCATTTGTCACGGTTTTCAGAACGGCCAGGGCAACCATCGAGGGAAGAATATTATTCATCAGCAAAGTCTTCGCTCCACCCTTGGCAGACAGCACCGTTTGCCCAGGAGCTATGAGACACCAAATATCCTTGAGAAAATATTTACATTGGGAAAATCAGCTGGTGGCTTGGAATAGCTGCCGCTTGGTCCTTAGGACTGTCAGGTGCGACTCTGCTGGGCTTCACGGTATTACTGGTTTGGTTTAGTGTTTATAACACAGTACCAGGGAAACCCATCTGCAGCCTCACGAGTATTGTAGGTTCTCAGACTTAAAGAAGAATTGGCAGGGGGTGGGCGCGTTTTCAGTGATGCAGAAACACCTGAAGATGGAAGATGCTGCCATGGCTGAAGCAAAGAATAGCAAGAGCCGGGAAAATTACTTAACCAGAGGCAATGAGCCAGAACTGCCGTCGTTCCCTCAGCCTGGGCAGAGATGGGTTTGTTGGTGTCACTGGGGCAACTCACGTGCACAGCTGGGGTCAGTTCCATCCGTGCTGGTTCCTGGTACATAAACAAAACTAATCCCAGAGACACGTAACCTGGTCCTACCCCAACGACAGCGTCCTTCCGCTGACATTGGTGCCATGTTCCCGGTACTCCATCAGGTGCAGAGGAATTGTGGATGATGTTTTATTAATAGAAGTGTTGAAACGTTAGCTGAGCTGGATATTCTAGCATGTTGCCCTCCAGTTTCAGTGATTCACAGCCTTCCCTATAGACTTCTTCAAATCTTTCACGTGACAACAAGCTCCGTAACGAAGGGACAGAACTGACACCATCTGACAAACCCCAACTGCCCACAGCAGCTCAGCCACCCAGGAGGTTTTACCACGCAGCTGAGCAAGAATTGTCAGGAAACAGAGCGAGGCAACTGATCCGTTCGCAGGTCGTTAGACAATCACGATTACTAACTCTAATTTCTGCCGTTAATCCAACCTCACAGCCATGGTGTCATTCCAGAGCATTATTTAGCGTCAATTATCCCCTCTGTGCCAACTGACTTCTTTTACTCTCCAGCAGCTTGGGTGCTAATCAGCACCACAGACCAGCAGATCTCTGCACATGGGGGAACTGCCTTCCCCAGGACAGACTTACACAGATTTCATCGAATTTCCCGAAGTCCAGGGTGCCGTATCGGTCGATGGGCGGCCGGATGTACTCGCAGTAATCGCTGTTCTTCACCATCTCCAGCTGCCGCACACAGCACACGTACGCAAGCCGCGTCTGGATCTCGGCCATATTCAGCACCTGCCAACCAGGCCAGACACACCAGTCATGATTAATTCAGAGACTGAATTTCAGAATACCTTCTGTAGTCACAATGGAAAAAAAGCAAATTATCTTTTTTTTTTTTCCTCCAAGAGCACACAGAAGCCTGCTGAAGCCTTCACACATCAGCACCTCCATCTGTGCCCAGGCAGCGTGGACAGCTAGCCATGAGTCTCCATAACCAACAGCAGATAAGGGAATTGCCTTCACACTTATTTCTGCAGCTCAGGGTTGAACAGAGTCTTTCATTCCAGGACACAGTGGTACCTTAAGAGAGAGATCTGTGCTGAGGTGAGAGGGGCACAGGGATCCTTACAGACAGAATCCCAGGATGGGTTGGGCTGGAAGGGACCCTAAAGCCCATCCAGTGCCACGCCCTGCCATGGGCAGGGACACCTCCCACTAGCCCAGGTTGCCCAAAGCCTCATCCAGCCTGGCCTTGAACCCCTCCAGGGATGGGGCATCCACAGCTGCTCTGGGCACCCTGGGCCACTGCCTCACCACCCGGGAAAATCACCCAGAAATCAGTGATGATCTCCCCAGTGCCAGGGCAGGGATTCTGCAGAATGGCTGAGGCTGGCAGGGACCTCCCGAGATCGTCTGGTCCAACCCTCCCAGCTCAAGCAGGGGCAGCGGGGACAGGTCGTCCAAGACCACATCCAGCTGAGTGTTGAGTACCTCCACAGATGGAGACCCTACAATCTCTCTGGTTGGCCAGCGTTTCACCACCCCCAGTAAAAAAAAGTGTTTTCTGGTGTTGAGAAGGAATCCCATGCTTTCCTGTGTGCCTACTGCCACTCGGGTAGTGGTAACATTTTAGTGGGCACTACTGAGAAGAGTCAGGGTGTTCCATTTTCCCCCACCAAACACTCCCAGTTCATGCTGGGAGCAGCATGGGCAGCTCTGCCAAGGCACGGCAGGGCACAGCACAGCTACACCAGCTCCGAAAGGCCACTTCTCAGGGAGCCCAGAGCTTTTTGGGGTTATCACAGAGGAAAACTTTAGATTATAGAGCAGTACCCACAGCTTGAAGTATTTTCCCCAACTTTGGGAAGCACAAACTTTTACTTCCAATTCCAACAGGACAATGTGTTAATTGTAGTTGGGAGGGAAGAAGAAAAACCAGCATTCACCTGGGGGACAGCTGCAGAGCCAGGTAATTTAGGAAGTGCAGAAGAGTAAGAAAGAGTTGGCCTGACTGCATGTGGCAAGACAAAAACACCCCTCGTGCTCTGCAGCTCCACATTTACCAGTAGCAGTGATGTTAATTACCGCCTAGTGCTAAAATCTTCCTAAATCAACTGTTCAGAGACATGTTGGATAGAAACACTGAATTGGACAAAGTTACTTCTTTTATTGGTAAAATTTGTAATTCTGACTTTACCGAAACTGAGTGCACCTCTAAGAAAAGGTTTCTTTGCTCTAATAATTTTACAGCCCCCCTCCCAGACTGGGGCTCTACCCTCTCCCATGTCACTGCCTTTCCCTTGGTGACAGGGCACTGCCCCACTGCCTTCGTCCATGAGCGAGAGCTGAAACCCAAGGAAGAGGATGGTCTGTCACCAGGCTTGCTCGCTGGGTGAACAAGGGGAAGCTTCCAGCTCCGTACCTAAAACCAGCTGCCATTTACACATAGCCTACAGTACCTTGACTTTCTCAGCCAGCGGGTTCCACCTCTTCCAGAGCAGCCACCAGCCAGACAAGCAGTCGCCGTAGTTGGTGAGGTCTGTCTCGTCCCGGCTCCCCACGTCGATGGCGATCACGACCTTGGCGCCCATGGACCTCGCAACATCGGCTGGTGGGAAAGGAGATCGTGTCAGTGCCGGTGCTTGGCCAAGGCTTACATACGTACTGTGAGAGTGTATAACCTGACATCGTACCTACTGCGAGCATCTCTGAACGGCATTGGGTACAAACATTGGCAGCAACTCTGCCACGAAACCATTGACCCCCCCCCGGAGGTTCCTGCCCTGCTCTGGTTTAATGGCCAGACCCCAACGTGCTGCCTGCTCCATACCCACCGAGCCCGGGTACAACTCAGGGTGAGATCCCACTGCGGAACTGCTGGTAAGCATCACTGCCCTGGATCAGTGGGATGACCTGACTCTGAGGTGACGCTGTCACCAGAACCTGGGTGAAGGCAGCAGCAGAACTGGGTGGGGAGCTGGGGGGAGGAGGTGGGACACGCACAGCTCGAGTCTAGTCACACGACATTAGGTGTCATGTATAGAGCACACTAAAACCACACTAATTCTACCTCGTGCAGCAGTTCTCATGAGAACAAAAGACCCAGGGGACACAGAGAGAACAAGGGGCAGTGGCCTTAAGGAGGAGAGCTGGCAGTGCAGGGTCACCCTGGAGATGGAGGGAATGGAGGAGAGGAGCAGATGGGAACCGGACAGCAGGGCCAGGCTGGGAGGGTATCAGTTTACAAAAAGCTTTGGGATCATAGAACCACAGGATGGTTTGGGTGGGAAGGGACCTTAAAGCCCATCCAGTGCCACCCCCTGCCATGGGCAGGGACACCTCCCACTAGCCCAGGTTGCCCAAAGCCTCATCCAGCCTGGCCTTGAACCCCTCCAGGGATGGGGCATCCACAGCTTCTCTGGGCACCCTGGGCCACTGCCTCACCCCCCGCACAGGAAAACATTTCTTCCTCACATCTCATCTCCATCTCCCCTCTTTCAGCTTCAAACCGTTCCCCCTCGTCCTGTCCCTGCACCCCCTGATCCAGAGCCCCCCCATCTCTCCTGTAGCCCCCTTTCAGCACTGGAAGGCTGCTAGAAGCCCTCCAAGATTCATATTTGGAAGGGGGAAAGAAATGAGGCAACACTTCCTACTTCAAGGTCAGTAAAAGGACTGGCTGCAGCCTTTAGATATGGGCGAGGATTCTGGGAAGTGCCAGGGGAAGGAAGAGAAGGACATGTACTTCACAGAACAAATTTCTATTTCTTCCACACCCCCAGAGTCCAAGATAGTTGCCGTTTCCAGAATAGTTATGCGTAGGAAAACCACAGCTCTGAAGAGCCAATTTTGATGCTTAATTTAGAAATGTATTTAAATCAGATCTGTTCTATAACTTGGATTTTTATTCCTGGGCTCGTTCAGCCGATTGTACCTCTTCCACCCAGAGTCACCCGCGTGCGTGCTCTTTGCCCTCCCCAGTATGCGCACAGACACAACCAGGGAAGGTCAGATACAGATTTCGGGGGTCTATTTGGGGTTGTTTCCATTTCTGGTTTTTAGGAAATACAGCCCTCGCGGAAAAATATAGTCTGGGTTTGTCTGGAACATGTAAGTGATTTTGGTTGCTCAGATGCGGAGTCTCTAGCTCAGATCCTTCCTCTTCATCTGTACACAACTATAGTCCCAAACTGCAGTGACACCACACATCCCCCTCCTATCCTGGCCGCCCTCCTGAGCCACCCACTCTCCAGTGCTTCCCGACTACGCTGACAACCCAGACATCAAACCCATCCCAAAGCCACACAAGTGGATTCACACACCCTGGACCCTTCTGGGTTCAGTCCTCAAACACCCCAAACTCCACATCACCCTTCTGAACGCCCTGGATCCCACCTCTGCCGCGTGCTGGCAGCTGACCGAGACACCGACGTCCGTCAGCTGAACCCTTCGGGCTCTGGGTGAGACCATCTGAACAAGTTAATCCTGCTGCCTTCTCAGAAATACTTATTCAACCGATACTTTTCGAAAACAAACTCAAAGACAGACTACATGTTTGCAGTTTGATTTCTGCTCTCTCCTTTCGGTGAGCACTAAAGTAAATTCAAAATTAGCTTGGAATGATATGTTCAGAATATGTCTATTAGGAAATACTTCATAACAAAAAATAGTCTTAATAAAGCCATGATAAAGCAAACACCTAGCAAACTGAGAAGAATGACTCCTGGCAACCATCAGGAGATTAAAGGTGTTGGCAATATTTCTCCTTGTCTCCTTTTTTGGAAAAAAAAAAAAAAAAAAAGACAAAGCTTTGCAGGCTGTTTGATGGGCTGTGTTCTCAGTACCTTCTTCCCAACCCATCTGTGCACCTACCGGGGAGATTGTTGATGTAACCTCCATCCATCAGGAGATGCCCATCCTTCGGGTCGCAGAGGGGAGGCATGTACCCCGAGAGGGACATGCTGGCGCGGACGTACCTCCACAGCGAGCCTGCAGGGACGAGAGGGAGGAACGCAACAGCGTTGGTGGGGCAGGCTTCTGCACTCGTTAAAGTCACCGGGAGATGGAGGTTCTCCGGAGAATATCGTAGAAAGTTATTAAAGCAGTTTATTATTTTCTACACCATAATCCTGGCTAGGGGGGGCAGAAAAAAAAAAAAAGGCTGTTCAGACATACAACCAGGCAAAGGCTTAGAAACCCCAGTTTTAAGCCCACGCCTCGTATTTATTGCTTTCAAGGAGATTTCAGCATATTCCTGACGGCGGGGATCATCCTTAGCGCTTTGTTGAGCTTACGCTGATCAGGAGAGGAAAAGGCTCCTCCTGGGGACAAAGGGGTAGAAAGAATAAGCAGATTGAAGTGCAGCTAAAGCCATTATGTTCTACAGAGATACACAAAATACAGACTTTTAGCAGGAGCTGAACATAAAAAATACACCCTGTAGAAGCCCAAAAATCCTGTTCTCCTTGCTCTGTAATAAGCGAATGCTTTCACTTGTAAAACCTGTGCAAGCGCGCGGTGGTGATCTTATGTCTTCTTCAGGCGTTTCTGTTTATAGTGCTGCAAGGAAGAAAGTTATAATCTTTTAAGCTGCTAGAAATAGAAAGTTTAATCAAGTAGAAATTGATTGGATGTGTTTCCTGTAAAACATTCTGCTTTAAGGCTGTTATTTACTGGTTTCTCTTTAACATTTGCATCAGCTGAACTGAGGAGACACGGCACTCCCAAGGAGGCCAAGAGTCTTGTCTGAGAAGCGAATGTTTAAAATATCAAAAATAAATAAGACTTGCAGCGTTAGCTCACTTCTTAATAATTAACTGCTTGGTGCTTCAAACAGCAACTCTTTCCAGAAAACTGGGAATTGATTTTTTTCTTTTCTTATGAAGATATAGAACAGTTCTGTTTCTAGTTATATCCCCAGCACTCCTACTGTTCAGCACAGGGCAACACTGGCAGATTTGCCGTTTATTATTAATAGTTTTAATTGAGTTGGCACTTCCACCCCAGAAAAATGCTGATTTCTTGTGTTATGCCCCACAGATGAAACCACGATGGGCAACTGCAGCAGCTGGGAGCTTCCTTCCTCTCCTTTCGGTGAATTCTGGAGACAACCATCACCATTCTCCGGCTGATTTCTATCCTTACATTAAACTTCTGCAGGGAAAAGCAGCTGGATGGAGTGAGTTTCCCAACTTCTATGGGTTTAACCTGCTGCAGAACGGGAATACAAAACCTCTAAGAAAGGTTAAACCCCTTCCTGCTTGTTCCTGTTCCCTCGCTTGTCCTTGGTGTCAGGGTCATTGAAGGGTTCTGCAACCCAACAGCGGGAACGGACGCTCTCACCCGCTCCAGCTCAAAACACAAACCATCAGAGCCCTGGCAGCAACGGCTTCAGGAATTATCTGGGGCACCCGGCAGGTGCCGAGTCCCTGCACCGTGACCCCAAATAGACAAAAGCAAGTGTCCCACAGGGCTGCCACCGCGTCCCCACGGCAGACAGCTCGGATCCTGCTCCCCTGCTCCGTGTAAAGTACATCACAGTGTTCCACCAAAGGACTGGCCACAAATGAGAACCCAACCCAGCCTCCGCTCCAGGCACAGGAGTCTCTTTATTGGGAAACTGCTGCATTTATGGGGAATTTCAATCTTAAAATATTTTGCTTGCATTAGGTCTGATTTATGACTAACACACCTGCACTTCAGGAGGTGTTTTAAGGAAACAGAATGGTGTCAATGGACCCATTTTCTCTCTAAGCAGTGAATACAGCATCTCATTTAATTCCTTCCCAACAGCTCTGCTCCTTTTTATCTGCGTACAGCCACAGTTTGATGCTCAGCAAATAACAGGGAAGGGAGAAACAAAAGGAAAGATAAATTTAAAGGCAAGAAAAATTCCAGGAACAAAGGGTGACACTGAGTCTCATCATTATTTACGACCGGCTGCTGGAGGCCGCCCGCAGACTCACCGTCGGTGTGGACCCTCATTGCCGAGGCGGTGATGTCGGTTGTGATAGTGAAGTACGGAATCCACAGATCCTGCAACACAGGAGGTCCCAATTTTACTAAATCCGTAACCTCGCGCTTGAACTAAAGCCCACGTCTAACACAAACCACGGTAACAACCTCTGTGTCTCAGCAGACAGCTGTGGATACAAACCTCTGCACGGATGGAGAAAACCCATCAGCCCCGTGGTTAAGTCCATAAATTTGTTTCTTATGCAACTATTTCAAGCAGAACCAAGGCAGACAAAAATCCTGATTTCCTTTTATTAATAGGAAGAAATACTTGTTCCAGAAGAGTGTCCAGCAGCCAGAGCAGCGCAGAACCCTCATCGCTCACAGCAGAGTTCACCTCCTGCCTGGCAGCTGGTTTTCTGCCAGGTGCAGTGTGGGCGTCTGACGATAACTCTGATCTACAGAGATCCCTGGGCTGTTTATTGCTGGAGGACAAGGTGAAGTGAAGACTCACCTGTGATATATTCGGTTTTTATCCAGGTCACTCAATACCCGCTGCTCTTGGCCTCCCTGGAGACACAGCACTGACCTAGAAACACCTTTGGTCTCACCCAGCACGGCCATTCTTGTGTGTCACCAGCCGGTTCCACGCAGGGTGGTGGTTACCCACTCCACAGCACGTCCCCCGTAACCGTACCCACCATGGATGAGCCTGTAACTGCTCAGCTCCCCGGGACCCCAACCCCAGCCTGCAGCGGGCAGCACCTCCCTCGGCTCGGTTCCTGAGATACCGCAGCCCAGGACAGAGGGAAGAAGGTGAGCCATGGCCTCTCGCCTTGATGACTTTCAGTCTGCACCCCATGGTGACACCGCCAGGGTCAGTTCAGAGCGATGCTGAGAGACCCAATGCTGCCTCGAGTCAAAGGGGACAACACAACGCTTTGTGGCGTTACCTACAGGAACAAGGGATCCTGCAAGGCAGGTCTTCAAGAAGACCCCAGAGGTTGCTTGAGATCCTGCCGAGTAACACAGCAGAGAGGAGCGTGGTCCATAACCACCCAATCAGCGGGATGATGTACAAAAAGAGTGGCCAAGCAAAGTCCTTCACAAGTTCACCCAACAGGGCTGGACCACATCAACAAGCCCTGCTCCTGCCCGGGGAGGTTCTCGCTTTTGTTTCGGCCACGTCTGTACTCACACCCCACCAGCTTTGAAAAACTGCATGGGAAGGCGAGCTCCCATCTGCACGGGAGTTTGGTGGAGAGGGGATACTTTGGAAAGTCTCCATGGTGTCCACGGTAGCCTGCGAAGGGGAAGGAGGAGGACTTGTCTGAAGAAATCAGACTGATGCCCAGAGGAGAGCAGCTGATAGTTCTGTCAACCAGCAAAGCTGAGTCCAGACTGCAGAGGTGAAGCTGCTTTCCCAGCCAGTTCCCGGGACACGGTGGCTGCGTCTGCTCCAGCTGCGCTCTGACATGCCCTAAACTCAACCCAGGGTTTGGACTCCAGCTGCCAGGATGGGCTGAGCAGCAATCCCTCTCTGGTCAGTCCGTGTTCCTGGTGTACGCTTGTGTGCTGTTCAATTCAGAACTCTGCCCTGCCCAGAGGGAGGGCTTTTCCCAGCGAGTTTCATCTCTTGAGCAGCTCTGCAAAGACGGTGGAACTGGGGACTAACAGATGCTGCACCGGTATTACACCCAGCTGGTGTAGTGGATGGATAAAGTGGGATGATGAGAGTATTAGGGGTGCCTGCCCATGCTAAAGACATTCTGATGATTGCAGATCCCAGTGCATTAACCACATTTTAAGCAAAAATAAAGGAATGGGGAAAGAAGTCTATCTGACGCTTCCTTTCATATTCACGCAAACATGTGCACGGAGGAAACTAAACGAGACCTATGACGCAGCAATAAGGACTGCATCTCTCGGATAACGTTTCAGTTTTTTTTGGGAACAGAGCATTATTCAAGTCTGAAACAGGACTTTATAAAAGTCTTTTCTGATTCCTCAAACCTGAGCCTCCAGCTGAGATGATTTGCAAGAGTATTCTGTGCTTCTGGCACAGGGATAAGAATTCTGAAGCCTGGTGCTCTCCAGGAAGGACGGATAATTTCAGAGGAGCAATAACTATATTTCTTGAGCAATATCTTTCAAGCGCCCTGCCCTGGATTTCTGCGTGCTTTCCTGGAAGGACCGGCACAGGCTGATTTCCTCCCGTTGAGCACCTTTGGCTGACATCTGCAGCAGCGATCCCGGGGGCTGCTGGTAACCAGGGCTCCCCCGCAAACGCTGCTGGGAGCCAGGAGACACCTACGGACAAGGGCTGGCAGAGAGCAAATCTGGGAGAAAATGGAAACCTCCCTTCCAGGGTCAGAAACGACAGTTCAGCGTCAGCGCTGCTGCTGCCTGGCCCTGGTGCAGGAGAGGGATGAGGGCACCCGTGGGATGTGCAGGAGTGTCACAGGAGTGCCACCTCGCAGCCACGGGCTGTGAAAAGCAGGATGTGGCCCCAGTGCTTCCTGGTGTTGAGCTTTTACAGAGACAGAAGGGCCAGTGCCCCCCCCCAGCCCCTTAGGTGGGAAGTTCTCAGGTTCTGCCAGCATCACTGTGGATCCTCCCAGGAAGGAACGGTTGTGACCAAGCACCCAAACACCGCCCGTGTCTGTGAGGCTCCGATTAACTCTTGGTGAGATGTATTTCCAGCTGGAAATCATTGCTACCCACCCGCCTCCAAAACCATCCAACTACGGAGAAAAGACGGATGGTCGCAGTCTGGGTGCTTTGACATAATGCTTTAAGAAAACATTTGCACATTTGTTCAAGGCTTGATGTGTCTTGGTTCAGCTGCTGTTACTTTATAAGTTCCCCTTTACACTCGGGCAGCTTTCAGTTTAGTGGCCAGTGGCATGACTGGTCAACCTGCGCCGATAACACGAACTTCAACAGAGGAGTCACTGTCTCCTTGCAGAGCTACACAACATTTCTCCGTATTTATCTGGTGGAAGCCTTCCAATGGGAGGAAACCCTCGGGCACAGCCTGAAGGGTTGAGCCCATGCCCCTCAGCACGCACAAAGGTGATGATGTTGCACGCCTCAGAACTGGATTGCTCTTGGACAAAACCTTCCCGTGACCGCAAGGTTAGAACAGATCATACCCCTACAGCTGTTAAAAACTGTAAGGAAGGAACCCACTGCATCTTAAAGGGATGTACAATGAATTGCTGAAATCCAAAAATAGACCAGGGAAGCTGGGGCCACCAAGGCTCAGAGGAGATTTTCTTCCATGTTGTCACTCCCTCCTCAAAGCTCTGCTCCGCGTCACCCTACAGCCTCCCACTGCCACGTTCCACCCACAACTCACACCAGGGTAACCGAGACCCTGCTCCACGCCGCCGCGAAGGTCTCAGGGCTTTGCACAGGGCAGCTCCTCAGCTCCGTCAGAGCTCCTGAGAGGAGCTGGTTGGGTCCCTGGACCAGCACACATCTCCCATCCCGCACTGCTGGAACCACAGATAGGAGCTGAAGTGCTTCAGGAAGGATACACATGATTAAAGAACTGAGAGGATGGCTTGTGCTGCCCGAATGATGAAACAAAAAATCCCAGTCTCAGAAGGACTTATAACTAACCCCTGCTTGTTCCCAGCACCATCCACTCACACAGCAAAATGCTATTTTAAGCCACGTGATGATTAATCACTTACTTTCATACTTGCATTTAAGTAGGGAATGTTTTAGGTTATTTTTAATTAATACATTCAAAGTATATATAGTGTTAATTTTCTACATAATCTTTCATCACAAGGATTCCAAACACAGCAATAATTTGATTAAAACTGCAAATAAGGTAAGATTGCAAGACCACCCAAACACTCTCTAAGCTTGGTGACCTGGGAAGACAACCGCTGATAATGTGCTTTATCAGCCGCTACTGCTGGGGGACTGAGGCTAGCTGGGATTCTGAACGCGGCCACCGGCTCAGGCAGACCATACAACACCTGGCAATCACTGACCGTCACCAGATGCAAACTGGGAAGCGATACACTTGGATGTTACTGCACTGTTCATAAACACTCACTCTAGCTTCAGAAATAAAATTTAAACAAGCCAACCCCATTGCTACCTTCTTCAAGACCTTCTTCTGGTGTGCCCTAAGCGTCTCTTCGACTCGATTTGTAGAAAAATAATGATAAAACAGCCTCAGCAATTGTACTTCAGTGACAGTTTTACAAACGCTCAAACACAACAGAAGTGGCTACAAATACATCTACTCCTTGTGTTCTCTAAATCCGCCAAAATGAAAGAATAGGCTCCTTGCTATACTCAGGTCACATCACATTCACAGGTTTAACATGTTTTCACTCATCCCCCAGCCCCAGATCTCATATTAGCATGCAAGGAAGGTATTGCTGCTAGAACAGAACAGCGACATCGTTACTGTACAGAAAGAGAAGCACCCTACCTCTATCTGCTTATCTTTGAAGATGTTGTTGATGCTTTTGTTAAACGCCGCTCCAGAAAACATTGAGGTTATTGGATATGTCAGATCTAGAATAGTCTTAAACACTGAGTTCATAACCTAAAAAGGAAAAAAAATAAAGCAGTTCAAAGGTAAATACATGCAGGAGCCCACACTAACGTGTGCATTAATGTATGCAATTCCAGAGACATCATATTCCAGATGCTACAGCACATTGGAAGCATTGCTATTGCCAGGGCAAAAGTTGTCAAGGGGATGGAAATACAACTACAAAAACTGCAACCAGTAACTCCTTGTATGGTGTCAGAAACGGAAAACAAAAAGCAGCAGGCTTTGCAGCCCCTTTGCAATCAGGCTGTGGAAGAACGTGCATTTGCGTTGCTTCCCCTCTGCCCACCAGTTCTAAAGCAGCGGGCACAGGCACGGGTTTCTGCCTTAACAAATGGACATGAACCATATCCTTTAATTCTTGATTTTCTTTTTTAAATAACCAGAAGATATTATTAGTTATCTCCCTCTTCATCATCCTTTCCACAGCGTACGTGTGGTTCACCGGCATGGAAAGGAAATAACAAATCCATGCTATGGGAAGCTGTATCTTTATCCATCTCTTCTCATTCGTGGATCACACCCAATTTTTCTTCCAGTCTTCAATCTTTTATCTGCCTCAGCGTAAGCACTTACAAAAATGTGGATGTGATTCTTTGGGACCACAACAAGGTTAAGTCAAGTCAAATTTGCAAGTTGAAGAGCTTCAAAGCAAGTTGAAGAGCTCTAAACACACTTTCTATATATCAGTGTTGGTTATTTTTCATTCCCAAAGGGAGCTGGGCTCTCCACCCGCTGCTTGGTGTTTAGATGCTGCTGCAGGCACACTGCATGAGCTGGACCAACCCCGTCCCGTGGGGTTCCCAAAGCTCGACACATACCCAGGGTGTCACACAGGCACTGCCAGATGTGTCTCTCCTAAACACACACATACAGTAATTAAGCTTTCAGGGATTCTTTTATTATTTTTATTTTTTTTTTCCTCCATTTCAAACACATTGCATCTGTGCACTAACCTCCAAGATAAAATGATGAAAGCACCTAAACCGTATGGCATTCTGGCCTCTGTATTTGTCCCATCACCACGCTATTGGTCTCACCTCCTAGTAAAACCTCACAAAATTCAGTGCCCAATATACAACATCATACCCAGTTCAAATGCAATAGAAGACCCAAAAACCCCAATTAACTCATTCGCAGTTAAATAGTGTTTCACTGGGTAAAATATTTCTATTAGAGGAAATATCTTCTCTCTCTACATGTGCTCTATAATTTAACAAACAGCCAGCATGGCGTTGTACCCAGGCAGAGACCTGCAGCATGAAGCAGCCCTAAACCTGCAGCCTAGCGAAGGCTCCGGCATCCACATCTGCCACGATTTACTCCAGCAGTGATTTAAAGGAGAGCAGGACTAGCCCACACTGTCCTGGCCAGCTGCTTTCAAATATACACATTTATCTGCCCAGAGAATACATGTCCAAGTGTAAGAAAAAAAAAAATATTCCTAAAAACAAATATATAAAGAGGAAAGCTGGGAGAAGGGCAAAGCCTGAGCACAAACCCAGTTATGAACCCGTCACCTTCACCCAGACCCTCACTGTAGGTTCTGATGGGGCGAGGACAGTGTGCCAGCCTAACTATAGACACGCTACCCACAGCTGCAGTGTTCAATGGAATTACTTTTGTACTTAAAACAGAGATTTGGTCTCTGACATTACTTAGAATGATTAAATCGGGGAAAGACTTTTACGACAAGTCCTTTATTTGATACTGAAGAAAAATCTCTCCAAGCCAGCAGCAAACACTGGGCTGTCCTTGTTGCAAATGATCTTTACAATGCTGCGCCTCTACATTTTCCCTGCAATTAAGGCTCGCAGGAATCGTGTACATGAACAAACTACTTCTAATTAATGGTTATTGCTTAATATTCTCATGTCTCAGAAGGGGAAGATGCCCTTTTAGCAGATGCTGGTGGCCAACACTCTCCCTCAGCCTTCCAAGAATAGCAGCTCCCACTTACCGCTCTCAAAATAAATGAACTTAAAGATCACCCTTTGGAAAGGCAGCCAGAGCCTTCCGACTTCTGCTCCACTTCGCACATCTCTACTAACCAACAGCCCAAGGGCCAGCCCTGGTGTCCTCAAGAACGCCGCAGCTCCGGCTCCCACAGCACGGTGACGGGAAGCGCAGCCTGGAGGCACCTCTGCCAGCTCTCCTGGGACAGAGCAGGAATTCTGCAATTCCTCATTAACGCCTCCTGAACCTTCATTCCTACAGCTCTGCTGCAAGATGGGCTTTTTTACTAAGACGACATTCCAACCCAAAATTATTTTTAAGAGCTTCCCCATGGTGTAAGGCAACTTCCAGAGGGAAGGGAGCAGAACGAGAGCAAACGCAACAACGATGGACAAAGCTGGGGATGCCCCATCCCTGGAGGGGTTCAAGGCCAGGCTGGATGAGGCTTTGGGCAACCTGGGCTAGTGGGAGGTGTCCCTACCCATGGCAGGGGGTGGCACTGGGTGGGCTTTAAGGTCCCTTCCAGCCCAAACCCTTCTGGGACTCTATGAAATCTCAGTTGCAATCTGTGGCTATTTTGTTCTTTGATGCAGAATGGCTGGAAGCTGCTGTCAAACCTCAGGGTGTCCCAGGATTTTTCAATGTTCCCGAGCATAAAAAAAAGCCAGGGTATGGGAAAACTTGTTGCAAGAACGAAAATTTAAAACAGCAGAATAGATTAAATATTTTTTAAACTGCTAGAGATAGCATCCAGAATTTCCTTTAGTGCCTTTGCAGTGTTCACATATAAAGTTTCAAAGAAACAAGTGAAAGAATTCACATAGAAAAAGATGTTAAAGGCAAAATAGAAACGTAACTCAGGCCAACAGTTTCAGATAAACACTACGGGGCAATATTTATCCCAAAGGCAGGAATTACAAATAAGAGAAATTCAGATTTAACAGTAAACTATGAAGAAATCTCAACTTGAAGAAAATTAAAATTAATCCATCTAAGAAACTGTAGCTATCTCAGAGTCCAGTAAAGGAGAGAGGCAAGGGAAGTGAATGTATGTTTAAAAACAGATTCAGATGTCCTGATCCTCTAATATTAACATGCCATTTGCATGACCATTAATTGACATGGTCACTCCAGGGCAGGAATAGGACGGGTTGGTGCCTTATCTGGACACTTCAAAGCAATAGGTATGCTTGGATTTTGCATGCAACCTTTTAGATGAATTTCCCAAATTACAATACTTGATTTAGGGTTAACAATACAAAAGGAATAGTAAATATGAAAACGATTTTTTCTGTACCTCTTGTTATAACACACGTTTAAGATTTAACAAGAACACACCACACCCAGCATTTTTGTTTTCTGTCGTTAATCATCTCAAACAGAATTCCACCCGAGAGGCAACCAGAGGGAACGCTTCAGCTGGCTTACAAGGGAAAAGCAGCCTGCCCTACTTTAATTTTTGCAAACAGAGAAGCCTAGTGAATAAAACCTTCCAAACAGGTTGATAAAGTTTTAAAGACGCAATTAGAAAGCCCAGCCCGCAGCAGAGCGCCCTGGCAGGACGACGCTGTCCTCGAGCGCCAGCCGGATGACACCCAGAGCGGGTTCTCCGCCGCAGCTCATCAACCCCATTTCAGAGACAACACATTCATTTACGTGTGATCTGGAGCAAACCCCTTATTTATTTAGGATTTTCTGTGCACTTTAAAGCTGCTGTAGCTCCTGTTACCTTTTGCTGTGCCTGAGCCAGTCAGTCCCAGTAACCAAGACTCCCATCACCGGGAGGACTGGGACCAGTTTATTTTTCTGATCTCCTCTGGTCAGGAGCTATCTTTCCCATAATATCCTGCCTGCTCCTCAAGCCAATCTCATTTGGCAACGCTTGCCTGCCCAGCTCGGCTGTTGTGTTTGCTTGCAGGGATCTGTCCTTGTAGCTGCTGTTGCACAGGAGGAGCTGGCACCGGAACAAACACAACAGCGTGGGATGCAAACGATGTACAAAACACACCGCACCTACCGGGATGTTCTCCCTCTGACCTCCACCAGGAAAGGCCCATTTCCAGTCCCCGTTCCACCCTTCCTCACCGGCCCTTCTGCTGGTTCCCCGCTGCCCCGTCTCCTCCGCGCTCCATCCTCAACCCACCCCGGGTCCAGCACGGGCTGCGGGTGTGGGATCACCCTGTACGGCAGAGACCACCCTTCCTCCTCCAAACCCCCGATGTAACGGATCACGAAGGGCATCGGGACCCAGTCTGGCAGCAGGCTGATCTGACCCAAACTGGGGCTGATGGTTCTGCCCCCCAGCAGCACGGCTGCCTTCGCACGGGAGCTGACCTGGCCAGAAACCAGCACGAGGGGGGGGAAAAAAGTGATTAATTTTTGGCCAGATCAGCTCATTAAAGCACAGTATCCCCCACTGCACCAACACGAGGGCAGCGTTAGGGCGAGGCAGAGCCTCACGACTGAGACCTCAGGAACCCCCCTGTTTATTTTAGCTGTTGCACAATCACAGACAGCAAAGGACTGCGGCATCCTGCCCAGCAATTCCTCATTCTCACAACGGGAAGCTTTTCAGCTGCACATTCCTATAGCCACATTCTCTTCAACAGTAGAATATTCCATTCTTTGTGAAATATTTATACTTTGAAATATTAATTCTCCAATTAAAAAAAACAAGAAAACCCAACAAGCTGCATAGATGAAAGTTTTTGTTTGTGTGTTTTGCTGGTTAAACCCAGGTACAGAAGACACACAGAGGCAATCTATAGTAACTAGCCTGGCTGGTAAATTTTCATAACCCTCTGTATTTTGACAAAGGAGTCATTTATTTCTTTGTTGCTTCATTAGGTCCAGAAAACAAATCCCATTAAAAATAGCCTTTTCTCCCAGCCCCAAGCGTACAACTAGAGATACACTGATTTCTAAAAATACCAAAAAGAGAAATAACTGCAGGACAAAACCAACATTTATTTTGATGGATTTAAACAAAAAAAGTAAATAAAAAATTCAGAGTTACCTAATCCATCAAAACAAAGACATTTCAAGAACTCCCACAGGCTAAAGCACCAGGCTGCGAGGTTTTGCACAAAGAGCACTCAGCAATAACCTTCACCACCAAAAGCTCCCAGGCTTTAGAGGAGCAGAATCAGCAGCTTCTGGAGCAGGGAGAGCTCAAGCCTTTGTGAATAACGTCGGCTTCACGAAGGATGCTCCCCAGAGCATCCCATGCCCAGCAGCCGCCTCCTGCAGCGGTCCTGGCCGGCAGCGGTGCTGCTCTGGAGGACAGCAGGAACAGTCCTGCAGCTTTTGGACACGAGGAATTTGTGGTTTATCTGATGGATTAGTCACCTCGCTCATACCCGGTCCCTTCGGGTGGATCTGTGAGCCCCCAGCAACCCCCCGGTGTCACACGCAGAGCTGGTGCTCAGGGAAGGGAGCTGCTCTCCTTGCTCGGTCTCCAGTCGCTGCAGCACGATACCAGAGGAAATAACTCAGAATAGCCCCTGTTAAAAGGATTTGTAATCCCTCAAGCTACTTTGTACATTAGCTGTGCTCTGATCTCGGAGAGAGGGCTTTCATGGCTTTCTCCCATGTACAATGCACCCGTTTTGCTGGACAGTGCTGTCAGCAGTGAAAAGGGCTTCAAACAGAGCCGTCTTTGCTTTTTTTTTTTTCATTCTCAAACCCTTGAACAATTTCTGGTTTGGATGGGGACCTGGCAAGCTTGTCAGAACACTCATGAAAAGCCTCAAGAAAACCCGTTCTTCATTAGTAAGATGACACGTTTGCTCTAACAGAGGTTATTAACCTCTCCTCCAGCTACTTACTTGCAGATTTCAAGGTACCAACACCCGAAACTGGGCCAGAACCTGCCCTTTCCTTTGTGAAACCTTCTCTGAGCTTTGCAATCTGTGCTCAGAAGTTAATCAATAGATTAAATCCCTTCACTTCGTCTTTAACTATTCCTGGTCAAAGCATGTGTGCTTCCAGAGAAGGCTGACAAAGCTGGAGAGCCGCAATGCTGGAGATGAGCCGGCTCGATGGGAGCACAGCCCCGGGAAGCCCAGAGACCAGCACTGCCAGCTCTGCATCCCCCCTGCACGGGAGAGACCTGACAAGTCAACAGCCAAGAGGAGATAATCCTCCGGACAGATGCAGGGAGGAAAAGTCCATCGCTCCAGCCTAACCGAGAGCACGAGAGAGGGCAGCGAGCCACGGAGCGCTGGAGGCGAGGGAAACATCGCGGGGAGGCGTCACCGCGTGCGCGCCCTGCTCAGGGGCTGTCCTGTAAGCACCCGATAGCCAGCCGTGGGGGAAATAAAGAGTGCAGGGTTAAATGGGAGCCTGACACAAGTCAGTAGGGTTGGTTTTATGTCCTTAATCTCTGACCTCCCGCACTTTTGCAACTGCAGGGAACTGCTCTGTATCATAACCTGTTCATGTTGCGGGTGCTTCCCAGCCAGGCACAGGCAGCTCTTCCATAAAAATCCACAAAATCCACATTCTTCTAGCAAACAGTGCAGAGAGGTGAGACAGAGCCCCGCGGTCCTCTGCCCACCAGGACAGCACCAACGCGCGGGGGCCTCAGTGCGTGTTTTATCGCCCCAGACTGTCTAGCTTGCAAGGTTTCTTGCCCAGAGGCAGCAGATTTCATCTCAAAGCCGTGGCAGGTCAGAAGGCACTTGGGAAAGGTAAGCAGTACACACCTGCCAGCGACAGCCCCTATCTCCCCCTAAAACTCAAGATCTAAGCAGACCCAGACCTCAATCCAATTCTGAAAACTCCCCGCGGTGCTTCCCTTTCAATACACCGGTGTGAAAACAGGGTTTTCATATAACCAACACAAAGATGGACTCACACTGCAACTCCCAAGCTTCAGAAATAATGTTGGTCTTCACCATCAGCCAGTTTGAACCAGGCACAACCTGGTGCTCGCACAATTTTCCCCCAATATCCTATCAATAAACTCACCTGCAGAAGTCACGATTTAAAACAGCCTTCCCCAAACCTTGGTTAAACTGTGAAAATATGGGTCTGCTTGTATTAAATACTTGACTAGTTTATGAAATTGCTGCTGACACAGAGAACAACCAGTCTGGAATTCTCAGGCTACACCGTGAATTACACATTTGGTATTTAGTTTAGAGAAGAATTACCTCTGTCAATCAGTTCCACTGAAAAATGACAGCATGTGAGAACGAGAGAGAGAAAATTACACAAAAGAGAAACACATTTGGTGAGAGTTGGAAAGGAAACAGATTCCAGCACGTAAAAAGAGAAGATCAAACAAAGATAAACACAGGCTAACACACTTGCACAACATCACTCCGCGGTTATACTGTGCCTGGAGTTTGTCTCCCGCCGCCACGGGGCCGGCGACGCCTGCCAGCAGGACAGAGCAGCTTCCCCAGCACGGGCATTTTTTGTCACACAGATACCCAAGTGCAGGTGGTGACACCTTCCTTGGGTGGCTGCTGCCCGCTAAGGGTCGCGGTTAAGCTCCTACGCTCCATCCGAGGAGAGCAGGGTGACGTTCCCCGTGCTTACCATGGCCCACTGCCTGGCTTTGATCCTCATCTGGTTGTAGCTGCGCTCCTCGGCGTACAGGGCACCCATGAAAGCACCGATGGATGTTCCTCCGATCATATCGACCGGGATGCCAGCTTCAATCAGCGCTCTGATAACTCCCACTTGGGAGCAGCCCCTGTGCCAAGAAAAGAAAAAGGAAAAAAAAAAAAAAAGACATTATCAGACAAACAGCCATTGCAGGAGGAAAAAACAGGAACGGCAGCTTCTGAAGGAACTCAGGTGTGCACCAGCTGAGCTGCCCATCTCTTGCTGAACAAGCCTCCATGCCAGAACACGTCATGAATGCAGAAATCCTCAAACCCTGAGGATCCCAGGAAATGCACATCACCCGGCTGGACTTCGGTATGAAAGGCAGAGATACAAAAACAGCAGCCAGGAGTCAAGCCAGCGGACGTGCGAGGGAAGAGTCAACGTGGCTTCGTGGGAGCAACCCATCAAATGTCTGCTAGGGTCCTTCCAAAGCAGCCAGGAACGGCTGGAGCTCACACACCTTCCCACCAGAGTCTCTTCCAGCGATTCTTTAAGCAACTCAGCCAGCCTGGGGTCGCAGGATGGGTCACTGCATGGACTAATAATGAACTGGAAGATGGAAAACAAAGAGCAAGGAGAGACAAGCGGTGATGAGAAGGCAGGAGGTTCGTTCTGCACCCACACCCGGGAAAGGGGCAGCTGAGGAGGCGGCGTTGGAGGAGGATCCAAGCTCCTTCAGGACAGCGAATGGATTCCTTGATTTCAGAGTGCAGACGGAGCTCAGAGCAATGACGGAGTCAAGTGATAACCAACAGATGAACCTTGGGGACAAGAGAAAACCAGAAGTAGCAATGGCCCTGCAGCAACGGGCTCTTTACCACCTGCGCTCATGCCGAGATTGTGCAACCGCCGGGGAGGTTCTCTGAGAAATATTAACCCACCATTCAGTGGAAATGCAAACAGCAAATCAAAGAAACCAGAATAAAACAGAAGAACATACATCCAGGATGGACCAGCATTTGGGAAACTGCAAGCAAGCGCAGACTTTGCACTAAAAAGAAAAAACAGCAGAACTAAAAAATGAGAGAGAAGCACAAAAGATGACAAGAATATGGAAAGGACTTCAGGTGAGAAGAAACCAGACTCGAATCTCTGACTGGGGAAAATCACGACTGATGGGAGAGACACAAGGGCCAGCCAATGATACCCCCATGCAGAAAGTGTAAAGTGAAGGAGAGAACTTACACAAGGGCACGTGTATGTAAAGCACAAATCGGGGAAACCACTGTTAGCACCTGCTGAAGGGGTCAAATCATGGATTAAACACGGGCTGGACGAATCTAAGGTACCAGGCTGTCAGAGGCTACCCATCGTGAAAAACTGGAGGTGCAACCTTGGTTCAGGAAGGTCAGAAGCTGCTAATTGTTGCAAGTATTTGTTTCTGAAGCAATCGCTACTACCTACCATCAGAAGCCAGACAGCAGAGGTGGAACATTGGATCTGATCTTACAAAAAGAGTGATCTCTGAAGGGAAGGAGGGATCCCTGTCTGCTCTATAGAAGCGGAGAAATTAGCAGCAAATGCTGATCTTGCCTTCTAACCAGTACAAAATTACAGCCTCTGGTTTCAAATGCTTTGTCCAATTAATACCAAGTAAGTCAGTTCCACCTGGATGGATGCTCTGCAGTCAAAGCCATACAGCAGTAAAAATCTTCCTTTTCTCATTTTCATCCCATTTTTCTGCTCCCCCACACTTTGCTCTATTTCCGTCCCCTTTCCCCTTGCTGTTTACATCCTATAAATACTTGCTAACAGCTGCCAAGTCCACCCTAGGTGTCATTTGGCCAGGCTATGCTGAACACATTCTTTCCATCTAAATAAATCCCCTCCAGCTGCTGAAACACTCAGAGACAGGTTCTGGGTCAGGCTGGTGGAAATGACTGCAGTGACAGATCTGCACCGGTGCGATCCGAGAGCGGAAAATGGCTCGCTCTGCTTTCCTCTCCAAATTCCCCTTCCCCGCTTTACTCTTGCTTCTTCTCACAAGATGCCTTAAGCCAAAAGAACTATATTTTATCCCATTGGTTTTGGGCTTTTAGATCGCAGCTATGTTTGCAATCTGCCTCCTGTGCACTTACTGCTGCCTCAGCCCTGCGCTAACTCACTGCCTGACAGACCTTCCGCCATCCAACCTGCTTTCTGGATCGTGGGGATTTGTTAGGACACGTTAAGTTCTGTAAAGCGTTTCCTGCCTGAAGGGCAATTTTACACCGGCCAGGACCCGCTCCAGAACGGATTCTCTCCCTTTAACCTCTTCCCAAACTGGATCTCCTCATTCAGGCATTCACGCATCCATAAAACACGGGGGATTTGATGGGATCACTCTGGATTTAACTTTGCCATATGATGCGCTTGAATAAATAATAAAGGTTATTATTACTTCTGTTGACAAGCCATCACCTCTGTGTGTTACCGCCAGGGACTCTGCGTGACAATCTTCCAGCCAAATGCGTAACAGCCACGTACCTCCAACAGACGCGCCCATTTCAAAGCACTGACCCTCGAGATGGGAATGACAGTACTTTTGCTCAGAAAGGGACCTCTGATCAACTGCCAGACTAAGTTTGTTTCCTTTACACACAGCTACAAAGCTGCTTCTTCCAGTGCCAGCATCCTGAACAGCTTCATGCTTGAATCCATTTGTGCCAACTAAAATCCCAAAGAGAGTCTGAATCCCAAAGTGCCTGATCCCACCTCATTTCTCCACGCACCACCTGGCCTCCTACAGACATTACTTCTCCCTAAATATTCTTCCCCTCCCTACACCTTCAGGCCATCGTTACCCCAGCAATGCTATTACGTGAAACTTTTCAGCAGCTCCTCGCAGTCGGTTCTCTCTTGGCCACTTCTTTGCAGCTCAGGGCGTCTGTAAACACGGGCGGGCTGCCAAGGGAAGCTGTGTGCCGGAGCCGGCGCCGTGCCAGCAGCACGCATCCCGTCGCTGACAACTTGCCGGTGCATGGTGGAGAGCCGGGGTGGGCAGCGCTCACACTGCAGCTAAGGAGGAAAAGAAATCGAAGCCGGGAGCGACGTCCCTGTTAGCAGTCACAGTGCTAGTGCAGGAAAAAAAAATAAAACAAGCCGGTACCATGTGCTTCTTGTAATACCAGCACAATTTCACAGGGATCTGTCCCGTTTCAGGGCAAGGTGTGAAAATACAAGAGTTTGGCAGGAGGAGAACAGAGGGCGGTTGCTCATGGCAGCGCTGTACGTACACATCAGTGCCAGAGCAATCGCGTGGAGCGGCGGACGGACGGGGAATCTCCAGTTACGTGGCTGACAGCTGGATGTCACTGACCCCGGAGGAAAGGCGGAACAGGGGAATCCTCCTGGATACAAGGAAGGAATGTCTTGACGTGGGGATGCACAGGATGCTGCTGGCCCTGCACCCGCAGCTGTCCTTCGCCTAAAGCCGCCTGACGGTGCAGCTGGATGGAGCATTTCCCCTGCCAGGATTAGCGCCTGTCCCCAGGGCAGTGACAAGGACTCCTGGCATCAAGGACAAACGACCTAGAGGATTTCTTTCCAATAATTTGCACCAGAACCCAAAGATTTGCCCAAGAACTGCAGAGTCTATATATTAACACAAACCCTTTTCCCTCGTACATCACTGCCTAGGACAGTGTGATTAATGAGTGCCCTTTGCAGAAAGAGCAGGAACAGCACCAGCCAGCTTGGGGAAGAACTGGAGAGAAGAGCCAGGCTCCGTTTTCACCCCCGGCATCACCTGGCAACCCGATCAGACCCACGGGCTGCTCCACACATCAACCGCCCCACAGTGCCACTGACTGCACCACTGACCTAAAAAGCCTCCAAAAGCAGCACCGTGCCTCCTAAATGTCAAGTGCCATCTCTTTGTACTAATCATAGACTCACAGGATGGTCTGGGTGGGAAGGGACCTTAAAGCCCATCCAGTGCCACCCCCTGCCATGGGCAGGGACACCTCCCACTAGCCCAGGTTGCCCAAAGCCTCATCCAGCCTGGCCTTGAACCCCTCCAGGGATGGGGCATCCACAGCTTCTCTGGGCCCCCCGGGCCCCTGCCTCACCCCCCGCACAGGAAAACATTTCTTCCTCACATCTCATCTCCATCTCCCCTCTTTCAGGTAATGATCACAAATAAGTGACCAAGAAGCAGGGAGAGAAGTCACAGGGTTGGAGACGTGCCTCCCTGCACAACACGGCTCAGCAAGCAGAGAGCACCGAGCTTCTGCCAGAAGGTCTCGCAGGGAAGTTCCTGCTCCCAAAAGAAGCCCTTGCTTTCATCCCCGGGGAAATGCTGCTGGCATGTGACTGTAATGCACAAAGGCCAGCGCACAACTGATCAAATTCTTCTGCGAGCCGTCCACATGTCTGCTCCGCACGTGCCTGCCAGGGCTCGGATCAGAGGTGAGTCCCGGGGAGAGGCAGCAAACGCAGCAGGACAGCTCGGACTGAAGCCCAGCAGGGATGCAGGCTGTGCTCGGCTCAGGGGCTGCAGAAAATCCCATTAATGCAAAACCGGAGGCTGTGCATCACCATTT
>NW_010110759.1:35624-35961 GCF_000699245.1 Pterocles gutturalis
GGCTGTTGCCTGTCAGCGTTTGGAAGGGTGACAACACGGTGAGCACACAGAGGGGACATGGGTTTTCCAGATGGTGACCGACGGAGCAGCCAGGCACGGCCGCAGCCTGGTCACACCCCGCACCCCGGAGTCCCCTGCGGTCTGGGAAAGGAGGAGAAAAGACAGGTCAGGTACTCAGCCCCCCGGCACCCACCTCCTCTCCTGGCTGAGCAGGACGGAGATCTCTGAGCGCGCTGAAGAGACGTTATTGCCTTCGGTTCAAAGCAGGATGAAGGGCATGGCTGCTGCAGAGCTCTGCCGTGTGCCTAAGCAGAGGCTCCCCGGAGCAGGACACGCG
>NW_010110760.1:0-19316 GCF_000699245.1 Pterocles gutturalis
AAAAGGAGGTGCGAAACTGGCGTCACTGCCGGCTCATGTGCAGCTTCTCACCACCCAACACCCCTAAGTGCTTCTCCTCGGGGTTGCTCTCAAGCCATTCTCCACCCAGCCTGTACTTGGGCTGTGGATTGCCCCGACCCACGTGCAGGACCTTGCGCTTGGTCTTGTTGAACTTCATGAGGTTGCCATGGGCCCACCTCTCCAGCCTGTGCGGGTACCTCTGGATGGCATCCCTTCCCTCCAGCGTGTCCACCACACCACCCAGCTTGGTGTCGTTGGTGAGGGTGCACTCCATCCCACTGTCCATGTTGCTGACAAAGATGTTAAACAACACTGGTCCCAGTACCGACCCCTGCGGAACACCACTCGTCACTGGTCTCCACTTGGACATTGAGCCATTAACCACAACTCTCTGAGTGTGTCCATCCAGCCAGTTCCCTACCCACCAGTAAGGTGGACAAGGCTTCATCCACTGCACCTGCCCACAGTCACCCTGCACCGCAGCAGTGGCAGCCCTGACCAGTGCTCAGAAACAAAGTCAAGGCAAAATTAAAGGGCAGCGAACTGCAGATCAGGCAGCTTTGATCTGTGGATGCGCAGGGAAACAATCCCAATGCTCCACACTCTTCACACAGCCAAAGAAAAATAGGGATGGGAGATATGTCTGGGAGGAGAAGCCAGGGAGCAAAGAGAGTCAGTGAGGATTTCAGGTGCCATCGATGAATGCTTAACGCCATAAAATGTTTGGGCACCTACAGCTGCATAAAGGGACTTGCTTAAGGTCACACATAACCACAGAACTCAGAAATCTGGTCTTCCCAGTTATTTTAGCAAGCAACTGGAGGAACAAAAGTAGCAACATCCAAGAATGCTTTTCAGGGGGTCCTTATCCACTGCTTTAAACCTAATACAGATCTAAATCCAAAGATTGGCAATCTCTAAGAAACCCATGCAATGGTAAACCCATTTTCATATGGCTAAAGCCCAGGCTACTTGAGGCAAATTTGTCCTGGATAAAAACTCAAACAAGTCCTGCTATATTTTTATGTTCCATGTGGGTCTCAAATATAACTGATATTTATAACCAGGTTTTTGCTGTTGTTTTTCCAGTTATAATATTAAATGGGCGGGGAGGCAGGCCAAATAATGGGAATGATAAATGGAAATTACCTCTTGACTGGAAAAGTCAAGAGCTGGAAGTGCTCTCAGATGTCAGAGACTTGAAAACTGAAAGAAGTGGAACATGGAGTTGCAGTTGCAGTAGTAAACATGATACCAGATGGCAAGAGAAAAGCTAAGATAATTCTTCCACCTCTTAGAAATGTTCCATACTTCAGAAAAGGCAAATAAAAATTGCAATCCAGGGAAATGCAGGCCTGCTATTTTCACCTCAAGGGTGTTTTAGAAAAAGAG
Organism: Pterocles gutturalis; assembly: GCF_000699245.1. Taxonomy (NCBI): domain Eukaryota; kingdom Metazoa; phylum Chordata; class Aves; order Pterocliformes; family Pteroclidae; genus Pterocles; species Pterocles gutturalis. Next base: position 1,414 of record NW_010110760.1, read on the forward strand.
TTTGAAGTATAACCAAAGACATGGATGTAAGCGAGATCAAATGTGAGCTTAGTATTGGCAGTTGGTGTCTGCCTTTTTTGAGATGCTTGATGTTCTGGGCACAGGAAAGGTTTTATGTTTGATAGTTAATAATGGACTGGAGTGCCTGAAATGGAAATTATTAGCCATTCTGGAGAAGACTAGGAGAACTTCAATGGAGGTAAAGTGCAAGCACAGAGGGAAACAGTGTTGAGCAGAGGTGAACGGAAAGCACTGGGCTGAGGGAGGTTACTAATGATATCCTGGGGTATTCTTAAAACTAATCTTAGTTTCATATTTTCCTTTAATGATTTTGGCACAAAAAAAAAGCGCAAACTCATGAGTCAAAAAGAAAAAAGGAAATGTTAAAGGAATGAACTAATAAGACTGATGTATGGGATCATCTTATGGAAGTGACTGAGGAAGAGAAAGATGCAATTGTAGTTAGCAGTTACACAATGAACATCATTACCAATACGATGCAATGGCATTAAAAGCAAACACTTACCTTAGGATGCGTAACCGGAGAGTTGTGGCAGGGAAGTATTCATGCCAGCAGGTTCTGCCACCCCCTTGGGAAACTGGACACAGTTCTGACCACCCTTCTTCAGTGAGAGGCAGCTGATCTAGCATGTCCAAAGACGATTTGCTAGCACAGGCAAGGAAAATAACAGTCTATTTTAGGAGGTTACCAGAGCATGTCTTGTTTAGTGCAGCAGAATGAAAGCAGAGACAGAGGGTATGGTTGCCATCTGCCATAAACCATGGAAAACAGTGCGTGAATTCAAAGGTAACATTGAATATGAAGATAAAACTGTGTGTGAATACTTTCATGCTAGAAAATGAAAGCAAGCACCTAACAAAGCATCTTGGCTTTTAGAACATGCTTCTGGTTGGAGCAGTAAAGGCAAAAACCCAAACATTTTAGCTCAGAGTGAATCCTGTGACTTAGTGCTGCAGCTGCAAAGGAGGCTGGACACCATGGCCTGACACAACCACTGCCTGTCCTGACTTCCACCCCTGGGCCCTGCAATGGAAATTTAAAAATAATAATAATAATAAAATCTTTAAATCTCCTTCTGTACTTTTTCATTATATTTTTTTCAGCGACTGCTACGTGCCAGGATATGAGTCTCAATAGGAGCCTGTTCAGCCTATCCTGTCTGACTCACTCGGCACAGCCGTGGGCATCAGAGTTGCTGAGCACCTGGAGAACTCCAAACAATGGGCTGCAGCAGCTCTGACCACCTCGGGAGGAAGATGGGGAAACAATGCTTGTGAGCAACAAGCCTGTTTTAACTAAAATATTATTTCACTTCTTGTTTCTCCTTTGGGCAGAAATAGGGCATTACTAACCAGTTCCTTCATCTTCACAGATTTACGTGCTAGAGGAAAGGGATCATTTAAATGGCTTTGGGAGACAGTGTGGCTTGAAGTAGAGCCACTCTACAGCAAGGGTTAGGGCAGCAGAGAGGTTCTGACAGGCATCTCTGTACCACTTTTGGTGCGGCTTTGGGACAGCAAGCATGTTCCAAAGACAATGGATACTCCAGGAGTTACCCTCAGAGCTGGTTTCAGACAGCTATCAGTGTGCACGTTGTAGTTTGAGACACTCTGCGAGGGGAAGCCAGGAGGAATGCTGTGTTTGTCTCAATTTTCAGGGAAACCCCGAGACACTTTAGCTGAGGGAAGCCACTGGGAACTGGAAGAGGCATAAGGCTAAATAGCTGCACTCTTTTCTATAGCATCTTGGGATATTTTTCAGGAATACAAATCACCTGGACTTCACTTCTAGATCCCGACACTACCACCTTCCACTAGAAATGACACAAGCCACTGTCTGCCTGTTAAACTGCCAGTCCCTCACCTGACAGAAATCTGCTTCCCTGAAATTGCTTCACAACCACAAACCTGCTTCCACCTGGGAGAACTGATGTAACCACTGCCTAGCCTAATGGGACTGTCTGCTTTTGATTTTCTAAGTTTGCATAACTCTAGAAATCTAGACTTAAAGCTTTATGCTGTTTCACACAATTCTTGGTCCTAACTCTTACCTTTTGGCAGCTGCTGTCTTAACCATTGAAACCAGCAGTGAATGTATTAGTTATGACAGATGGCAAACTTTTAAATACCCATGGATTTCTTAGCAAAGAGAAACTATGACTAAAGAAGTGACCAGAATACACATTCCAAAAAAAATAGACAAATGTAAATACATTGCACAAAACTACTGCTGACCTCCAGTGGTCATACAATTTTTCTCCACTCCTCTGGGTCATCTGCGTGTACCAACAGCCCTGTGCAGGCAGACCCCTCCCAAACTGATTCTCTTTAATTTTCTACTTATATTTCTTCCTCTGTTAATTCCTTTATAAAGTATTTTTGCTGTAAAAGGAAACCAGTTTTCTACATGTTTTCAACAACTGTTTTTTCTTGTTCTGCTGCTGTTTTTTTTTTTTTTAAAAAGGCTCTGTTTTTGCAAAACAGGCTTTTGAAAGCATTGAGTTCATATTTATTGTGTCATGCAATCAGACTGAAGCAATTTACTTAGAAGTTAGAAATTAAAAAAAAAAGGAGAAGGCATGAGCTGAGCTTCAGACAGCCAGTTCTGAAAAGTTTCTCCTTGACCCAGAATCAAGATGAATTTTGTCTTTCGCTTGCACCATCACCACTAATACAGGCTCTGTATAGACTCACTGGTTTCATTTAATTCTTTGCAACTAAATTTCCTTCAAACCATGATATTTCTACTCCTTACCATTGTCAGCAGGTTTCCACAGGGGAAACAGGATGGAGTTTTGTACTTATTTCTGTTAGTGATAACAGAAAAGAGAGAATCTACTCCATCTCCCAGAACAGTGTCTGCTCTGCAGAAGCTGATATAAAATGCAGAAATTTCTTATTTATTTAGTGATATCTAGGCCAACAATATGAACAGCACCTTGGGTATATTCAGTTTGCTGATACAAAAGAAGAAAATCAGGTTTCTTTCAGAATAAAATAGCTCTTTAAAGTTGTAGTTATCACTGAAGCTCTCCTTAATTCCTCAGTGAGCAGAAATTCAGTTTTCCCAGAAGTCATCCACAAATACAAACCTTAAATATTTAAGACCCTGCGTAACCAATTATGCATATTCCATTTTTAAAGCCCACAACCTCTCAAAAGCAGTCCCTCATTATCATTTTTCCTTGTTTCCATTATTTTTAAGCTTACGTTAGTAGTTTCACACTGAAATCTCATACAGCGTTTAATCAACCGACTCTTCATTCATGAGGCCCTAAAAGCCATCCCATGGTTATGGCATTGGTAATACTTCTGGGGTCTGAGTACCACACACCTCTGCCCAGGTTCAGGCCTTATTCTTGCCTTTTCTAGGGCACTTACAGTGCCACCTTCAGATTAGTCTTTGGCTTTCATCATCTTCTGTTGCACCAGCAACATCTGACAGGGATTGAACATTTAAGTTCTTCCCTGGAGGAGTGCTACGCGACCACGCAGCTCCCTCAAAATGAGAACACCACCAATTTTAACAGTAAAAAGACAGTATAAGAAAGGAAGAGCAAAGGCAATTTGCACACAATCCACATGCGAGGGAATCCTTTAATCAGTAATTATCTTTGGTGCTTTCCTAGGGTCTGTTTTTCAAGCACAGTTTTGTGTTCATCTGGGGTACTTGTAAAATCGCTCAAGGCAGCAAACACACAGGTAACACCACTTGGGCCACATCTACTTGAACATGACCAACTATTTCCTTTTCAACTTGTGTTCTGCAAATAGTAGCACTGTAAACCAAAATCCATTACTATAGTAACTGCACCAGGAATGACATCAACATACAGCAATCATAAATGACACATTACAAATTAATCTGATCCCCTTACACTCAAAAATATTTCCATGTCATTCTCCTCATCAATATGGTCTTCTACCACTGTTTTTTACCTAACCTACCCATTTTGTCTTCTCTTTTGTTGCATGGCATGAGACAAAGCGTTTTCCTTATCATTTTCCATGAGGTAAAGCACTGGGGTTCTTCTGAAGTGCCTCAGACATGCAAAGCAATATGTAACTACTTAGTGGCAAGAATATTGATGGGGAAAATGCAGTTTGATCAGTGGTTCAAACAGGCACATCAAAGTTCCTACTTTCTCACAGAAGCTACAAAATTTGACGCAACATTAAACAGTCATATTGCATATAAAAGCAAAATGCAATTATACCGAGGATAAACCAGAAGCCTTGTTAAAATGTGTTTTCTATGGCCCTGGTTCTCTATTTAATAATAAATAAATAAATATTACACTGAATATTGGTTTAATATTAATATTTTAAATAATAGGTGAGTATATAATAAATAATCATAAACCATGATTTTGCATTTTTTAACCATGCCTGTATTCCCTGTGAGATGTTAATGCGTGATCAGAAAATAACTAAAAAAACCAAACAAAAGTGACATGGCTGTAAAATCAAAGGAAAAAGTGAAGAAAAAAGAACTTCCCAAATAAAACAAACAACCCACATGGAGTTAATTGTCAATTTCCCAGTGCAAACAATGGAGCTGCTATTTGAAGAAAAGTCACAAGAGATTTTATAGCACAAATATTAAGCAGCTACATAAAGAAATCTTTCAACTCCCACTGTAAACGGAAGAGGGGCACTAAGAGTTACTTGATCTCCTGTGTTTTCCTTGACCTAATCTGGAGGGCTAGAGCATCCTGTTAGGATCACTAGGATGAAGCAACTGCCTAAATCTGCTCCGTTTCTCCACTTTGAACACATTAGATAAAATCATAGAATGGTTTGAGTTGGAAAGGACCTTAGAGATCATCCAGTTCCAACCCCCCTGCCATGGGCAGGGACACCTCCCACTAGCCCAGGTTGCTCAAAGCCTCATCCAGCCTGGCCTTGAACACCTCCAGGGAAGGGGCATCCACAGCTTCTCTGGGCAACCCAGGCCACTGCCTCACCACCAATTTCTTCCTCATATCTAATCTAAATCTGCCCTCTTACAGTTTAATTCCATTACCCCTCGTCCTGTCTCTGCATGCCCTTGTAAAAGCCCCTCCCCAGCTTTCCTGTAGCCCCCTTTCAGCACTGGAAGGCCGCTATAAGGTCCCTCTGGAGCCTTCTTTTCTCCAGGCTGAACAACCCCAACTCTCTCAGCCTGTCCTCATACGGGAGGTGCTCCAGCCCTCTGACCATCTTTGTGGCCTCCTCTGGACCTCCCTTGACCTGCTGGCCACACTTCTTTTGATGCAGCCCAGGATACAGTTGGCCTTCTGGGCCTCTAGTGAGAAGAAGATCCACAGAGGCAGGGTGAGTCAGCATGCTAGCAGCTTGGGAGAGCTGCAGTTCGTGGGATGATCCTACACACCTTCAACTCAAAAGAGCCACAAAGAAGAAAAAAAGCATGTGAGGCAAAAAAATAAAATAAGAAAGGAAAAACCCCAGTGAGACTGCTCTCATCATCAGGAAGCATTCCAAATCCTTGTGAGATGCCAAAACAGCTGCCTGAACTAGGTCCTCCCCCCTCAGAACCCAATGGAGCCCTAAGCCAGCCTGGAAACCAATCTAGAACCACAAAGTGATCTAGAATGCTATATGGAACCAGAGTCCTCTAGTCTCATCCTTTAGAATGTGATATAGAACCACCATGTGATCTAGAAGCTTGTTTCTAGAATGCGATCTAGAACCACAAAGTGTTCTAGAGCGAGCTCTAGAATCAGCTCTCGAATGCCATCTAGAGGCATTAAGTTATCTAGAATGCTGTCTAGATTCAGTGCTGGGGAAAACAGCTCTAGAATGCTATCTAGAAGCACGCCGTGATCTAGAATCCACTCTGGAATCAGTTGTATGGTGCCATCTGTAAACATGAGGTTATAGAGAAGCTGCTCTAGAATCAGCTCTAGGATGCTATCTAGCACCATAATATTATTTATAATCGACTCTAGAACCCAGTCTAGAACCATGAAGCGCCTTGAAACCAATCTAGAACCATAAAGCAAGCTAGAGCCAACAAGTGAGCTAGAACATAGTCGAGAACCAACAAGTGAGCTGGAACGTAGACTAGAACCACCTCCCTGCCAAAACCCCAACTCCACACACTGCCAGTTCACGTTCAGTTTTTCATCTACTGACACCCCCAAGTCCTTCTCCTCAGAGCTGCTCTCAAGCCATTCTCCGCCCAGCCTGTATTTGTGCTTGGGATTGCCTCGACCCACGTGCAGGACCTTGCAACCTGGCTTTTTTGAACTTCATGAGGTTGGCATGGGCCCACCTCTCCAGCCTGTCGAGGTCCCTCTGGATGGCATCCCTTCCCTCTAGCATGTTGACTGCACCACACAGCTTGGTGTCATCGGCGAACTTGCTGAGGTTGCACTCAATCCCACTGTCCATGTCACCGACAAAGATGTTAAATAGCACTGCTCCCAGTACCAATCCCTGAGGAACACCACTCTTCACCTGTCTCCAGATCACACATACTATCAGCCTTTGCTGACCTGTGCCTAAAAGGGAATGCAAAAAGAGCTGGGACCATTATGTGGAAACCACACTGTGGTGAGAAACAGAAGCAGCCAGAACGTGAGCTACATGACTTGCAAGAAGCAGAGCCAAGAATTAATTACCCGATGCTCTCCAGAAAAGCCTCAAGGGAAATGATTATGCCATGATATATATTAAGTATAGTTTATGTGTTCCAGAAAAATTACTTTAGAGAAAGCACATAGAGTTCTAAAAATTTTCCTGAGAATCACTGCTGTGCCTTGTCCCCAGGAAAACAAGGTAATTTTGCTGCCCCTGTTGAACAGAAAAAGAGATTTGAACAGCAAGGCTACAGAGAATTAACAACTTTCCATGCAGATATTCTGCTACTGCAGTCCAGCACCAAGGAATGAATCATGTAAGCAGATCTTTAAAGACTGAGAATGTTTTATAGGCAAGGCAGCATGCAGAAATACTGGGAAATCAGACAAGACACCCGTGACCATGCAGTTAGAACACATTGCGAGAGAGAAGCAGTAGGCTTCTAGCCAGTGTTAGAGTTGGTCATGATTCTCTGCAACCTTTGCGACACTGAGAAGTGGCCACCTTTGGTAGAAAAGCTGCATCTGGAAATTAAAAGACGAATCCATTTAGGCCAGTCTAAACATTTTTGTATGTCTGACTCATAATTTTGAAAGCCTGAAGTTGGCCATTCAGGCTGTGATCTAACTTTTTTTCTCCAAATTAATGATGATGTCACTGAACTCTGTGGAAATTTTAATTCACAGCATTTTCAATGACAACAGGAAGGTACTTTCAATTTCTTTTTTAATCTGAAATTTGACAGTTGAGATCCACTAGATGCAGACAACATCTTAACAACACACACAAAACTGATTCTAGAAATACTATGTTATTGTACAGTTCAGCTTTTCAGGTTGGGAAATTGTCTAGAAGAGAAAAAAATACTTCCGGGGGGGGGCGGAATCTCATTTGGAAGTCTCAGAAGGAAAAGTAAACAGCTTGTCACTTGCAATTAGGAGAAAATCTTGAAGATCCTCAAGGCGAAAGTCTAACAGGCATCTCTAACCTATTTGGTTTTGTGTCTTGTACTCTCCAGTGGGTGTGTACTCGGTCAAGGTCACCCTTCTCTTGGTTAAGGAGTATCCAGTGGCATTTGTGCACCTGTTCAAGTAGTTTATTTTCAAAAGGCTTCAAAATACAGTCTGTTCCTTTGGATCTCTGCATTCAGTTGTATGTTATTTTTTTGCAAAAAGTGAAAAAAGGAGGGACAGGTACCAAGTCCTTTTGCATCCCAGTATAGCGCAGAAAAAAAATTCTGCCTTTATAAATACAACATGGGTGCTGACTGGCTGGTGCCTGCTTATCCTAATGAGCTTAAAATCTTATTTGTAATGAACATCTGTCAAGACAGGAGTGAGGCACGCAAGTCCTCTTAATCCATTAGCTCTAAATCCAGCAGAGCTTTCACACTCCTTTTTTGAATTGAAGAAGAAAACCTGAGTAGGAACATACAATGGGACAGCACACAACTTCAAGAGCAGATCCTGGGCAGTAAGCACGTGAGGTTTGGAGGCAAACAATAATGAAAGCTGACGAGAAAACTGGGATCATGATGAAAATCTCATGAGAAAAAGGCCAGCCTGCAGTTCAGGATGAAACAGTGAGTTTGATTCTTTGTTGTATTTTCCCTAGTTCATCTGGATTTTTAATCAAGAGCAAAGCCAAAGACAGAGAAAGGATGGGCTGCACACCCTCTCACAGTGAGATTGCTAATACTATTGCAAGAAGTGGTCTTAAGGCTCTGAATAAACCCAAAAGTATTTTGCGTATTGATCCAGGAGATAAAGGAATCCCACTGCTTGTTAAAGGTTCATCTTGCTACAATATTGATGAATTCCACCAATATGCAATCCAGAGGAAAGACTACCTGAGAGAAAAGGAGGATAAACTATCAGAGCAGGACAAAAATGATAATTTGCAATTATCTTCCAAGGCTCATTCAGATTCCCAGATTTCCCAGGAAGACGAGAAAATTGAGAGGACAGCCACAGATGCTGAAGCTGTTCTGTCCGAACTGATTGAATCTCAAAAACATATCACTGAGGCCATACAGATCAGAAAGCAAAGCTCCTGTGAATCAGAAACATCAGCCTTCATTTGGGATGACAAGAATGAAAGCAACGCAAAGCAAATCCCAAAGAAAGGAAAGAAGCAAAAAAATCATAAGCAGGCAAAGCAAGGCCGACCCAGCAAAATTAAAGAGAGGTCAATTTTGGCCCCGTGCGAGGCAGAGAAAAAGGTAGATTTCCCAGAACTGCTTGTTAAGGCTCATCAGAGTGCGTACGCCTACTTAAATCCCAACCTCTCCAAGTATGAAACTATACTTCATGTGGCCAGCCAGGCTACCCAAACTCAGCTCTTCCTCCAGCAGATGGTAAGCTTCCTCGTGCTTCGCTTTGATGAAATCAACCATCTCTTGGAAGAAATTGCCAATGATGGGGAAAATCTTCTCAAAGACGTAGGTGGGAATCTGGCCTGGCCAGCAGAAAAGGGTGATTTGAAGGAGCACCCTGATCTCCTGCAACAACTTCTGCAGTACACGGTCAATAAAATGCAATTACTGAGTGGGACACTGGCCTCCCTCACCTCTGACGCTTTGCAGGAGACATGCAGCTACCTGCAGTCTGCTGCAAGCAACTTGGAAGGAAAACTGAAAGCAAAGCAAAGCTTTGATGAGCGCCTGCTACGGACAGTGAGGCTGCTTGAAGCCTCAACGGTGGGATCCTCTCAGTCCCACAGCGATGACAGGACTCTCTATTCTGAGGACAGTGGCATTGGTGTGGACAATGAATCCCTCAAAGAGTTCAGTGCTCTCAGCCAGCATGGGGGACAAGCAAGCTGTGATTTCTCTTCACATGGACTTCTGTCCCAAAAGCATGCCAGAACAGTGGAGCACACGCATGATGGGACAGTGTCACCGGGCACAGCCGCGTCCCATGACTGTGCACTTGAAAGGCATTTTAAAGATATATTTTATTCATCCGTGCAGAGTAGGGGAGCAACTTCTTGTCAGGGTGGAGTACCAGAAGGCATTTCTACCATGCCCCAATATGCAAGCTTGAGCAAAAGCCATTCCTATAACTCCTTCCAGTCTGACTCTACTCAGGAAGGTGAACATTTCAAAATCGGTGAATCAACAGATTTTGTTTCTGATGATGATGATGACAACGAAGGTAGTACCCTGGGAGAGGATGATGACAACGCAAGTTTATCAGAAGTGCGGAAGGATGCTCTGCGGAGGAGGCCTCTGTCTTCGCCTGCAGTCACTGATAACACACAAAGACAGTCCATTAAGAGGACAGAGAATGCAGAGACAGAGGAAATTATTCTGAAGATGAAAGATGCCATCAGTGAAAAAATCAAGTTTGTCCCAGCTAAATCTGGGCATAAAGAATGGATAGAGGAAGAGAGCGGAAGAGCAGAACTCACAACAAGGCCCAGCACAGCAATGGGCAGCCAGAGAACCTTTGAGAAACAACGACGGTCCCGGTCAGAGGAGTCCCTCAGAAGCCAGGCAGAGGACCCAACCCTCCTAGAGCTTCAGAGAACTCAAAAAGAGCTCAGCAAAAGGCTGGAAATGTTTTATGGAAAGAAGGAAAAGAAGGATACAAATAACAACCTGGAGTCTTGGAAATCAAGATCAGCACCTTATTTGCAGGATGAGCAAATTGTATCTAGGTCCTCTAGCAAACTGAAGGCATGCCTCTCAAAAAATTTCAGCATCCTGCCTAACCAGGATAAAGTCCCTTTGTTCACTGTTGATCAAAAACCTGCCCATGAGCCGGATGAAAAAATAGGCAGGAAGCCTTTAAGAGCTGCTGTGCCCACCCAGGAGACATCAGGAGGGAAAGAAAAGAAGCCTCCTGAAGCACAAACGCTCAGTGGCAGCAGCTGTGCCTCCCGACAGTCTGTCAAAAAGCTTATTGAAACTTTCAGTCCTACTGACGATCTTGTAAAAGCCACACCTTTAAGATCCTTAGGACCAATAAAGTGCATCAGAAAATTTGGGCTTCCAGTCATCCCACCCACCGTTCCCTTTCAGAGAGGCCTGGCACCTTTAAATCTTAAGCATCGTGTTTCGCCAGTGGAAGGCACAAACCCCTCAAATCCTGATGGAGTTTCTTCTAGCTTTACAGATGCCTTTCCTCCTGCACCAGCTGCAGAATTAAGCAAGAAGGACACAAAGGAAGAGACTGATGAAGACATTGAGAACCTGCCACCACCACCACCTGAAATGTTAATGGACACTTCTTTTGACTTATCTGAGCCTGAAGAAACTGCAAGAGTAGAAGGAAACTCTTCAGAAGATGCCAGAAAGTCCACCAAAACAGAATTTCATGCTACTAAGAGATCACAAGTTTCCCCCAAAATGAAAGCCTCCCTTCAGTCCATTGACTTATTGCCAAGTAAAAATATCAGTGGCCCCAGTGCGATCGCTAATAAAGGTCTAAGGAATACCAGAGCAGGGGATGAGAAACTGCAGAGGTACTCTCTGGAGCTGAATCCTACCAACATGCACATCCCTAGCCAGGAGGAGATACTGGAAACCCAGAGAAAAGAGGCTGCAGATTTGTATAAGCAAACCCATAAAATTATTCCTCTTCAAAATCCCAGTGGGGTTTCAAAACCACACAGCAACAGCTCAGAGAGCAAAGAGCCCAATTTACCTGCAACTTCAGTGCAATACCAGAAGAACGGTTCTCCCAATTCACTCAGGAGAAATGAAAGAGGCTCAGCATTTGCCAGGAGGGTCTCCCCAACGAGAACTCCTCCTTCCTCTCCACCAACTGAGAAACAGCTTTTCAGCCCCCCAAACCACCACAGACACTCTCTGCAGGCTTTTAGCAACCTGCAACCGAGCTCACCAACCTTGCAGAGGAAACCCAGCCCCCCCTCTAGCCCCAGGGTGCCCAGCCCCCCTGCACAGAAGAAGCTGCCCTCTCCACCACCCCAGCGAAAACCACTCAGCCCTCCTGCGGGGCACAAGCAAAGCTCCCCAACACTGCACCGGTTGCTGGGCTCCCCAGCCTACCACCGAGATGCAAGCCCCCCTCCGTTCCCCATCGCCCCCTCCCCACCAACCTCTCCATCCCGCTCCTACAAGGGGCCGAGAGCTGGGCTGGACGCTGGGGACAAGCACCAGCTCTCCTCCAAGAGGGGCAGCAACATCCGTTCGATATTTTGCCCAGCCAGCTCTTCCTTGTTTGAAGCCAGACCTCCACTGGTACCCACCACTGCGGAGGTGACCAGCCAGCCTGAAGCTTCATCACTTTCCCAAAAGAGCAGTCTGCTTTTCTGGCAGCCTGGAGACCGGGCCAGAAAGCTGTCCCTGAGTGCCGCCAATCCTCAGCCATTCGTGAAGAGAAGTTTCTCTGACCGCCGACCAGGGGTTCAGTTTCGTCTTCCAGCTCCTGTAACATCTGGCAGCGAACCTGCACTTAACCAAGCAAGGTAAGAAACTTTCCACTTAGGGCCAAGAAAGCAGAAGTATAGCACTGTGTTTGCTTTCTAAACTCCTGATGGGAATTTAATGATTTCCCAGAAAAGTGCCCTGTTCATGTGCAGAATGGATGGCTGGGCAAAGATAGCATTGCAGTTGGACTAAATGATCGTTGTAGGTCCATTCCACCTGAAATTATTCTATTCTATTCTATTGTCTTGCCCCAGATTTCAGTAGACTACCAGTCTGTTTAAAGGGAAGAGTTAACTTTCCATGGCTTGCTCAAGATTTATACTTACTCATCTGCTGTGAAAGGCACCCCAGGGAAAATTCAGTATTCGTTTCTTGGCACAGAGCTCCCCTTATTTGCATGGGGCTAAGGACGTCCACATTCAATCTTAAAAGCTTTGAAGTAACCCTCAGGTTATAAACTTCTTTAAGTAACCATAAGAAAGAAGGCTTGGACCAAGAAAAAGGGTATTGTTCCTAACCAGCCTCTAAGTCAGTAAACTGTTCATCTGAAATCTGTATTAGAATGTTTCAGAACAGCTGGCAAGAATGATGGACAGATAATGTGCAGGCAAGGATCTATATGGATGTAATTATAGCTTTAAATTTTGAGCTTCTTGTGTAGGCTTTCAGATCTAGGTGCTGATTTCAAGTCTGATGGGTCCACAGCCCAAACCCAGTTTTCAAAGTGGAAAAACTTCCCATGGCTACTGGAGATTCATTGCTCTGAAAAAGTCAGTTTAAAGAAATTGAAGCATCAACACACACCAATTCCATGTTTGCAACCATTGGTGCCAATCTTTTAAAGATCTGGGCTTAGCTTTAGATTTTCTCTACCACTTAAAAAAATCCAAACACAAAACCAGACAGGAAACAGAAATGGGTATTTGGAAATACTCAAAGATCAGTGTAACAGCCTGGAAGTACAAAGGGTTGTTATTCTAGTTTCTTAACATCTTAGAATGTTTAAGTCCATTAAGGTCTAAGCTACGCAAGAGGATTAAGACCCTTCTCAGATAACCTCTCCTCATGTGAGGAGTATTTTTACTCTTGCCATGAAACAGCTGAAATCACATGAATTGTGCCCGTGAGTAGGGATTGCAAGACCAACTCCAACAGGAGATAAAATTGCACGCGTAAGTGCACAAGCACTCAGTGCGTTGTGAGTACAGGGACAGTCGTGGATGCTGAAGTCAGGTGTCCAGGCACTCCCTCCCCAAAGACAGAATAAGGAGCAAGTTTCCCATGCTGACTGTAGAGGAATGTGCTGAACAAAACATCCAAAAAACACTGGAAAATGTAAACTGTTTTGCATTCACAGTTCTAATACTGCATTACCTTCTGACATTTGAAGATTTCCTAAAAGTTCTGCACATTGTTGCTGGGTTTTCTGTTGTTGTTATGTACTGTGTGAAGTCAGCTTTGTCTATGCCAGTGCCTGCTAGCAGAAATAGATGTTTTTAAAAGAGACTTTACGTCAAACCTTGAAAGACAAAAGCCCTGGCAGTTTTATGGATCAATTTTTAAAACAGTCTATTATAAATTGTTAGCTAATTTATGCTTCAGTGGCGTGTATTATCTTTCTGTGGTAGTCTGTCAGAGCACGGAGAGTGATCTAAAAAAACTCACTGTAAATAAAGTAATCCCTTTCATGAAAAAAATTATGTATCCTAGTGTTATGATATACAGCATTTTGGAAGAACTAAATATACCTTGAGCCAAATTTGACTTATCATTTATACAAATGGACATCAAAAGTAGTCCTGCTGAGTTAGTCTAAATTTATATCAACATAAGCAAAAGGGAAATTTATCCCATTAATTACCATATGCAGTGATTTAAGAGGCAATACACTACTGTATGTTTTCTTACACTTTAAATAAGCTGCCTGGAGTAAACTTCTACAGACCTTGCATTAAATGGCCTAACGCAGCTATCACAGCAAACATGCTGATGGGCAGAGGCGGACTGTTTTAGGAACCAGCCTGTGGCTACAGCTCTGAGAGCCCCTCAGGTTATCTCCTCCTGCTGAGGACCGGAGTGGTTGCCACAGCTGTGAGCACCACATCCCCGTGCACAGATGCTGCCCCCTGCTCTTATAGCAGATGCTGTAACAGACAAACCACCACACTGATCCGTATTTCACCTTCAAGTTCATTAAGCATCCAAGGTTTTCTCTGCTTTGTAATTCATTCAGCTGACAGAGGAAAAATTCCAAATGTCTCTCTAAACCAGATGCTGTATATCTAAACTTCCTTGTTCTAGCCATGTTTGCGTCTCATCTCAAATTCACAAGCTATTCCCACCCAGCTGTCAGCCTCCTTCCCTTCATTCCTTCCCTTGCTGTGCCTCTCCAAGTACAAAATTGCCTCTTTTTTGTGTGTGTACTTTTTGTGTGTGTTCTTAGCAGCTTCAAGCACTTGTCTCAGGAGGGAGGGGAGGCAGAGGCAAACCTGCAATAGCATCACCCTTTTATAGGTAAAACATTTTGAAAATCAGCGAGATAGCCAGTCTCTCCCATGCTCCCAAACTCTGCAATATATCCCTCCACTTTTTCCATGCCCAATTACAACATCCATTTGCTGAGAAGCAGGTTGCAAAGATAATCTGACAGGAGCTTGTAGAAGTATTATCTTCCAGCAATTCATCAGACGGCTGAATCCCCTGCCCCACCCACCCCATTTTAGCAGAAACATCAAAAAAAAAGAGGCTACTTCCATCTCATCTTCCTAGCTGGCATTGCCAGCCATTAAATGTCAGTGCTGTGTGCAGGTTTGTGTGTCTCCTGCACACTAAGTGCTCCCCTAGAAGGCAAAAAGTGGTCCTTTCCCTGCCCACCCCATGCTCTACGGAACAGTAGGACTTCAAACATCATTAACCCTAGCTGGGGCTGGAGCTAGAGCTTTTGTGTTTACACTTAGGGTACCTGGATGAGAGTTCCAGTTTCGGGTTTCAGTGCTCAAATGGGATCCCATTTGGACAGCCTGTGGTTGGACAGACTGAGCTGACTTTGCTGGTTTCTAAGCTTGGTCATTTGACAGCAATCAGCAGTTATTGGCATCTTATCAAGGCATAACATGTACAATTGCTCTGCTCATAGAAATCCTGTTAATCTGTAATAGGATTTCTCTGTATGCAGTTAAACACAATAATATTTCATTGAGACTGCTAATCTCCCAAGAGACAGAGCAGAGACAGAAGATTAAATGCTGTTGCCTTTAAGATATTGTTCAAGGAGGGCTTGAGAATGGATTGAGTTGACTGAACCAGGCCCAAAGCAAGTAGCCCAAGTGAGACCTTCTGCAATCAGGGGATATTTGAATCTGGATTAGTTTCATCACTGGTCATGTATCACAAGTCTCTTAATTCAGCAGCTCAAATCGTTAAAGATCTAGCAGTCACAATAGGAACGTAACAGTTTGTATGTAGCTGAAAGCGAATTCCATTTATCTGTTTATGTACTTAAACTACAGCAATGATTCCCAGACAACTCTGGAATATTTCCCCATGTTGAGCTGAAACCACTTTAATTAGTTACAGCAACACAGGGCACATTTCAGCACGAAGGCCCATGAGCTACTCATGGCCAGCTCCACTGCTACAATCAGTCTTGATTCATAAAGTCCCTGAGCCTCTAGAGATTTGCCAGTGTGACCTCAGGAACATCATTTACACTTTCTGTGTCTAGTTCTCCTGTCCCCAGGGGGACGGATTTATACCACCAGAATACACATCCCGCAGTCACGTTAGCATACTCAGAAACCACTGTAACCACGCTAAGCAGATGCATAACAGAGATAAGACCATTCCTCCAGCAGAGTCTGGATTTGGAACAAGACTTTTCACTCAAATCTGTCTCTATCTGCAAGTGAACCCAGATTCATACTGATCCCCTGTTACACATAAGAAATATTTGCTTCCCAAGAGGGCTTTGGGCGGGGACACTACAGTGCATTTGTCAGCACAAGAATAAAATCTGGATGGTGCATATAAAGAGCGTGTATGCAGGAGGAGACAGGGAATGACATAGCATCATGCACCATTTCTGCATCAGGGGTTAACATGGTCTAATCAGTGCTGTTTTAAAAAGTCATGGTTTTTTTAGCCTCTTAACTTAAGCATCTTTCCTTCTGCAGCTTGGAGGAGAGCCCTAGAAAAGCAGCTGACTCTTGGAACAGCCCTTGCGTCCTTGAAATCAAGGAGTCCAACAGATCCGCTTCCCACCCCGAGCTCTACATCGTGGGCCAGGGGCTGCAGAGGGACTGACAGCAGAAGCACCCATGAAGGCAGAGGTACCAGCAAGGCCAGGAGCCCCAGAAAGAGGAAGCAGCCTTACCCAAGCCTCCAGAAGTTGTCTTAATTTTTTCTCTCAAGCAAACCATATAATGGCATTGCATCTAAAAACCCCCACTGGCCCCAAGAATCTAATGAAATATCCACAGAGTGGTAGCCAGCTGCTTCTGCTTTGGATTGCCTTTCATGGTTTAACTCAAAGATTTACACCAAACAAAAAAATACTTTGCAGTTGGGCAAGTCTGAGGCAAATCAATTTGATAAAGACAGGACCTGTGGCCAAGTCCTTTGTTTCACTATTTAGGTAAAGGAGCTCAAAAAACTTTCAGAAATTATCATTATTTGACATGTTATTTATTCCAGAGGCATCACAGTTTCAGTTATGTAAAAAGTGGCTGTTGTGACATTTCCAGAGGGAAGGTAAAATCCTGAATCAATTGAGTTTTATTGCAAAAACATCAATGCCTTCAGCAAAGCCACATCTTTATGCTGTGTATTTATCGACATGCAGGGAGAAAACAAGGTCAAATACAAGTTAAAACAAAATAACCTCTTTTAAAGGAATAAAATTAGGGATCTTATTCCCTTAAAAAGGCTTTCATCTTCTAAATCACCTTTGATTATCACATAATCTCATCACCTCTAGTTTCCATAGTACAAGGCTTAATCCTGATTAGAGTAGTTTTTTAATAGCCCAATCAAACAACATTCTAAACCCTGAGGCAGCTAAGGACATGTATCTTTTTTTTTAAGATAAGAGAATGCTAGCATAGAGAATCCTGTTCTACCCAAAACAGGTTTGATTTTTTCTGATTTAAGCAATTTGAGGGAATTTATTGTAATTTCACTGAAGAGTTTAGACAGATTATTGTTAATAAAAACACAAGTTATTTACAGCCTATTAATCCGAGGTTTTTACAGCACCTACAGGAATACAGTTTCAGAACTTACTGGATCTTGGTCACTGTCGTGGGTTAACCCACCACAGTCACCTAACTGATTTGTTATCACCATTAAGATGCAACGTATAATTAACGTAACTTTAATAATTTGATTTGACATGTTTTAATATGCAACTTTAGTACAGAACAAGATCCAGGAAAAAAGCCACTTGTAATCCTATTTTCATAGGAATAGTTTTAATTTTTCCTACAGTTTTCGTGGTGGTGGTATCTGGGCACTTCACCTCCACACAGGATTTTTAACCCTTCCTACCCATGTTCATGATGAGGGAACTAAGGCTCATATTATGCTGTACAAGGGACTCCTTTGGATAATGAACTCCTGAGTTTTAGTTTAGTGCCTTAATCACAACCATTCTTTCTCAATAAGTTCAGTGCCATTTTACGCCACAGACACAAGGAAACCTTAATTGTCATATTTAAGGTGAGATATTGAATAGAAAGAACTAACAGTGAATAGATGCTTTGGCTCGTCAGAGGTTTATGAGCTTGAGGTGGCAAAGCAGCCATACCCATTGTGAACAGCTAGGAGATGTCAACAGATCCACCTTGTAAGCACACAGGCAGGGGCACCATCCCCTTTTCAACTTGGAATTACATTGATCACTAGT
>NW_010110760.1:19327-19545 GCF_000699245.1 Pterocles gutturalis
AAAAACTCTGCAGGACAGTTTTCCTCCTCATCAGAGGTGTAGTTCTCTCCTAACTGCATAAAAATCAAATTCACTTCTGCATGCTTTTGGGGTTTGTTCTGCTGGCAGGAACCACCAGGAATAGAAACAAATCAGAAACACGACAGCAGAAAACCTTCACTTTGCATGAGTAAATGTATCTTTGAAGATGATGTGACGCCCATCTACAAGAAGGGCTG
>NW_010110761.1:0-2918 GCF_000699245.1 Pterocles gutturalis
GCCAGGGCCCCAGGGACCCGATCTTTGCACGTGGAGCAGGGCACGGCCCTTCCCTTACGCACAAACCCTGCACAGCTTGTGCAGAGCCATAAGTCCAACCCTGGGCAGGGCATCAGACAGGACTTGGCCTTAGGAGAAAGGTTGGTACAACTGTACAAAATCTAAGGTAATCTGGTCATTCTTATAATTTTGACATATTAAATTAACTGCACTGATGAAAAAAAGCTAAGCAGTTCCAGTACTGCTTTGTACCAGCTGTTAATTTCATCCTCTTTCCTCCAAGTGAGTTGTACCGGTGCAGGTTGGCTGTAGGACTGCACTGTAGCAGAGATCACAGCAATTAACCGAGTTTTAAAACAAAACAAAACCCAAAAACCACAACCAAACAACAACAACAAAAAAAGCCCAAACCAAAAATCTCCGAATTTGGCATCACTTAAATAATCTGCCAACAAACACAGTCAGATCTAGCAAACATATAACCATATTTAATCAAATGCCGTATATCTAAAGAGTTGTTCCTTTGCATCTCAGCTAGTAATACAGCTCTTATGCATTATTTCTAGTAAGCTGTGCAAACTATTTCACACAATAAATAATGAATTTAAGAAAGAAAAGCCGTTCAGAGGTAATAGCTTCCAGCAAGGTCTTAGTTCTTGCCTCACTGAGGTTCAAGAGAAAAGGATGACATCTGAGGTGAGAGCCTGCCATCTTGAGCAGGAAAAGCTGTTTGGTTCAAGCAAAAATTCATTAAAATTGATGGGTTACACAAGAGCTTGGTTTGACTTTGCTTTTTTATTACATGGCCAAGACACTCCAAGCAAGAAACTTTGAATGAAATAAAATGTAAAAACATTCAAGGAAGCAACTGAAAATTTTAAGGTGATCAGAATTATAAACCCTTGGGTTATTTAGTAATGACTCTTCTAAGACTCAAAAGTTTTGGAAAAACAGAATTCCATTAATTCCATGTCCACAAGTAAAATGTATGTGTGCATGGAAAAAGAGAACTGGGATACATTAGAGTATCATGGAAGAAATCCTGGATGACTGTTTTGAATTTAATCACTAAGCTTTCCAGTAGCAGAAATTAGTATTTTATACCACGTTCTGCAAATGTCTGTCATTGTACAACCACTTTAAAGGGCCTGTTTTTTTAAAAAATAGAACAAAAGCTCATTTGCTTCAACAGCATGCACGTGTATCTATTCAGAATATTCAGTGAGAGCATGGGATAGAAAGGGCAGTAAGTAAACGTTGCTCCTATTGACTTAGCATTAGTTTAACGTAGATCTGCTGAAACAAGGAGCAGGGGAATGAGATCAGTCTCTTATTTAGAACTAAGAGAAACTCTGTAATAAATGCAGTTTGAATGTCTGACAGGGTGGAACAGCAGAGAGACTCTCATATCGTAAAGAAATTCATTTGTCTGTACGTTTCCAAACACAAAGGGAGCCCAAGACCCTGCTGAGTGTCACCAGGAATCACCTCTTCACTTGAAGTGCAATTGCAAGAGAGATGCCTCTTCTCTCAATAGCTCACTTCTCTCATGAGCCCGCAGCAGATGTGCGTCTTGCCTCCTGGGGTATGAAGAAAAAGGGGCCCACACAGTTGTAACTCTAGTTGAGGAAAAAGCATAGCATAATTTTATTTTGTTATGATGCTGTGCCAGAGAGAGACATATCAGCTTCTAGGCAGCATACCTAGTGCCACATATGCTGAAACACTTACAGCCATATCCAGCCAGCACCTGAAGAAAAAACTCACACAGATTAAATCTTGATGGTTTCTCACCCCCTAAATACATCAGGTTGATGTGATGAATGGTGTTATGTCCCCCTACAAAACACAGCTCCTTAATACCTTAAAAATAATAATTGTAATGACCATTTTTTTGGTAACAACAGCTAGAAAGAGTAGCTAGCTATCACAGTTACCTTGGAGTTTTATTGTTGTAATTTTTCTAACATATTCCATCTCGCCTCATTAAAATACAGAGCATGTGCCTTTGTCATTAGGACAATGCCAAAGTCTATCGTAGGAAGAGAACTATAGAACTCTCCCTAAGCCTTTTAGCTTGTAATTGAAGCTTTTTCATGCAGTATTATCTCTAAATCTGCTAGAGACTCTGGAATGAGCACTCACATTGTCACAACTTACCTCTTGGTGAAAGCAAAGCTGATTGATTGGGTACATCTTGTGTTCAAGGAATCAAACAATTTCTACTAGCACCACAAATAGCGTTGTGATTGTAGGAATTTAGGAACACAATTACAAACAGAAATGTGGCCTTGCAGGTAGAAGTTGGTGTGCCTTTATAATCCTGACAGTTTTCCACAAATCTCTCACAAATGCCAGGCAAATTAAGGTATTTCTGAAAAGCAGAGTCACACTTTACTTCCTGTTTAACTTTGCCAACAAGTGGCCATCCCATTCTACACATCTTAATACCTAATTTAAAAATAAAGCCTGATTCCTATTCTGACTGGATGTTCTAAACCATTAGCTAGCACTGGACTTCTTTCTGAACAACTGCCTTTGCGACAGAGAAACAATTCATCAAGAGAGGCACAAGGAATAATCAAGCCAATCCATCTTATTCGGTACCATGGTGTCCTGCGTTAAGCAGAGACAGAGTTAATTTCTTCATAATAGCTAGCAAGAGGCTGTATTTTGGATTTGTGCTCAGAAGAAAGCGATGTTTTGTGCTGCTGCCAAGGTCTGCAGACCAGGGAGGGAACACAGCCTCGGATACTAGCCCAGGATTTGATCTTAGATTCAGGATTGAGACCCCAAGTGGCCAATAATCTATTCCATAACATACACACCATGCCCAGTATATAGGTGAGGACTCTCCGGAAGATCGTCCCTTTTGGATCTGGATCTCTCTGGCTCTGGGTCATCTCGCTCCAGGTGGT
>NW_010110762.1:0-208 GCF_000699245.1 Pterocles gutturalis
GGGGTGGTGGGCACCCACACCGGGGGACAGAGCCACGCCAGGTGGGGACAGTCCCCTCACCTTCGGTCCATGCTGTCCCGGGCATCCCTGCACCCCTCGGCTGCCCTGGAGACCCCGCGGTCCCTGCTCCCCCTGTGCTCAGGAGGGGACAGGAGGTGGTGACAGGGGTCCCCTTATCCCCAGGGCCACCCTCTCCCACCCCTGGGGG
>NW_010110762.1:367-571 GCF_000699245.1 Pterocles gutturalis
AAGGGCTTGAGCTGAGCCGAGCTTTTCTTGGCCCTGGGAAAGGGATCCAGGGCTCTCATGCAGCACAGGGATGCGATACCCCTGGGGGAGCATGGTGAGCCCCCCCCCGACCCCCCGTGCCTCAGTTTCCCCTGCTTTGCTCAGTGGTCTGGCACCACAGCAGAAGCCCAACCTGGAGGTTTGCTGCGGGATTCAGAGCCCACG
>NW_010110763.1:0-3948 GCF_000699245.1 Pterocles gutturalis
CCTTCCCTCCAGCTGCGGGCGGGAGAGCGGCCCTGAGGTTAGGCTGTGCCGCGGGAACAGCGGGGTAAGGGCGCTCTGCCCGCTGGTGGGAGGCTGCGGGCGGGGGGAAAGGCTGCGGCTCAGCCTGGAAGTGCTGAAGCGGCGTTTCCTACCCAGCTCCGTCGAAATGACAGGCAGCTCAGGCAATGCAGCCTACAGGCAGGTCAGGCAATGCAGCCTACAGACAGCGGGGGTTTGGAACAGCTGCGGGTATTTGCATGACTTCCCAGACGGACTCCATCACTCGTCACAAGGCAGGAGTACCCGCGCTCTGCCTGGAAGAAAGAAGCCTCCCTGGGATGTGCCTCAAGTCAATTCATGTGTACGCTGACGAAAAAATCTTTCAGACAGCAGCATTGATTACTAAGTTGAGGATGTGCAATGGTTTTGCAAAGGAAAGAATCTTTTTAAAGAGCTTAGGAGAACTGGGCGTCACGCAGAGCTGGGGTATAATTAAATACAAGGCAGCCAGACCATGTTATTATGGCTAAATTGAGCAGAGGAAACCTGAAACGTAATACCCTTGTGCTGTACTGTTGTTCACCCTATGGATTAAATGTCAAAGGTCATCTTTAGACTGATAAGACCAATAGGTGCCAATTTTTAAGTTCAGAAAATTATTAAACTGACCCGTTTAAGACAGGTGATAGAGTTTCACTGATTTGATGTCAAACAGGAACTTGAGGAATAACAGTGATTTGCAAATAAAGAGGAGAGGAACCTAGAATCTAGTTTCCTAGGTGAACACCAGAAAAAATGTATGTATGATGAGAGTCAACTTAAGAATGAAAAGGCTTCTAAGAGGGGACTTGGAGTTTGTCTCTTCCAGGATACGGCATACTGATTCAGGACTGAAACGGGTCCCAAAGGAAGGCAGAATTGTCCACTGGCTGCTGTTCAGGTGTGAGACTTCTTGAAGAAAGATTGACCCAAACTTGAAAATGCTCAGAGGACCAAGTGAACATCTTCAATAACACTGTCAATGGGATTTGTGATGATTGTTCAGTAGGATTTATTCCCAAAGAGGATTCTTCAACAGCTAGACTCCCTCCAAACTTTTCAGAGTCTTGATTTGGCTGACACAAACAGATTGGCTTGCCATCTGCTCTTCACAAGATCCAGAGAACAGAAAACAGTGCTGCAGTCTGACCATCTCCTCTTTATCCGCGTTCATCCCAGCTGCAGCCCTCGCATGGCTCCCATGAAATAAAATGCATGGCTGCAGTACATCTAAAGGAACAAGTGATGGGACAAGAAGAAACGGCCTCAAGTTGCACCAGGGGAGGTTTAGGCTGGATATTAGGAAAAATTTCTTCACTGCAAGAGTGCTCAGGCATTGGAACAGGCTGCCCAGGGCAGTGGTGGAGTCACCATCCCTGGAGGGGGTCAAGAAACGTGTGGATGTGGTGCTTGGGGACATGGGTTAGTGGGTTGGGTGGGGTTGGGTTGATGGTTGGACTTGATGATCCTTGAGGTCTTTTCCAACCTGAATGATTCTGTGATTCTATGATTCTATGCCTTCACACACATACGTTGTGCTGTAGCTGTGGTTCAGAAGTCGGAACAAACCTGCAAAAAAGCATCTGCCAGTGATACTTTTCTGCAGGCTTCTGGCTTTTATAGCTTAAAGTAGACCTGTTCAATAACAGCTTTACTTGTGAGGGAGGACGTTTAGGACAAACTTGATACTCCTTGAGTGGCGTGAAGCAGCAAAATCATTAGAAAAGTGTTTTTGCTAGTGAAGAGGTCAACAGAATCCAGATATAAAGTCTTTAAGCGGCAAAAATAGATTTGAATTATAGAAAAAGTGTTGTAGGTGATGCTTACTAGCCAACACCAAATGTAGCTGAAATAAAGTATTTTGGTTTGCTTGCATGTGTTTTGTTTCCTTGTATTTGCATGATGGTGAACTATCATGTAAAAAATCTGGATAGAAATTAAAGAACTAAAACTGATATTGAAGAACAGAACTAATAGGAAATAACAATCATGATAACATGGATATTGAAAAATGCATTGGAACAAAGAGTATTGAATAGCAGTGGATGATAAAAAAGAATTGCATTGCTATCTTTGCTTTTCCTTCTCGATTTTTTTTAGAGTCATCTTGAAGAAGAGTGGTATGAGGCTTTTTCAGAGTATTTTCAGGAATCTGGTATGGGCCTCCAGCAGCAGATGTGGGTATGCTGTGAGATTTCCAGTGACAGATAAAACTACTATAAGAAATTCATTACATGAAATCAGAATTTCGACATTTGCATCTCAGGGAGTGGGAAAAGGTATTGAAGACATGCAAAATGTCAAGAGTCTGGAATTTTTAAATTAAATAATGGGCAAACATTTTAGAAAGAATGTTAGAAAATAATTGTAGAAATATCTAGTGTACAATATGCATTATCATTAATATAAAGATTCTGTGAGAAATGGAGAAAAAGGAACTGATTGGTATAATAAACTGTGTCCTCTGAATCAGGAGCATATGTTAAATGGGGAAAAAAAGTAGCAAGTCAAGATTTTCTCCCTTCAGATAAAATCTAAAGTAGCAACCAATGAAGGTGAGACAGAAATAAAAAAATAGTAGAGCTGAAAAAGTACTTTGCTCTAATTTTGAATAAAAGCAATGAGATGGAGTGCTGGCAGATTGGTGATAAGGATGAAGGAGCAGAAATTAGAATGTTGGAATGAAAAATCAAGGTTCAGAAAACGTAGGAATAGAAGCAGTTAGTTTTCTCAATCTATACAAGAACAATATCTAGCAGATGTAATTGCAGGCCCAGTTGTAAGGATTTCTAGTAGCTTCATGAAGTTAAGAATGCTAGGTAACTGAGGAATAGCAAATTTAGGACGTATGTTTGAGAAAGTAAGAACGATCAGGAGTCTCCTGTCTTCTGCACTGCACAGTGTGTTCCAGATCAACACGTATTAAGAAACTCCACAGCTGGAGGAGAAATAAGCTCATGTTTCAGTTTCTACTTGTAAATCCTACCAGGCAATCCTGACACTGGGATGACGCTGTCAAAGGGATAAGTATAACCTTAGGGTTTTTCTGACAAGAATTCCTGGTAGGATTAATGAAGCGTTACAGCCAGCAGAGAAGGCATTACTGAGATCTTCTTTGAAATATTGTATTTAATCCTATTTCCTTCTTGTTTATACAGATTAATTTAGATTGAAGCAAGAGTCCAAAGGATGACAGAGATGCAGAAGCTTGTTTTAGATGAAGAAGACAAAGGCACGTGGGTTTTTTTTAACTTAGTAAGATGAAATTTCAAACCGGATATAACTTGTTAAATAATTTTGGGGGTGGGAAGGGAGAAAGGTAACTCGGTCAAAGCACAGAACAAATGACTGTTAATGGTCAGTCTGTAACTTCAGCCTGTTTTATATTCGGATAAGAATTCTAGCAAGAAAAAACAAGTTCTGAATCTGCTTACAAGAGAAGTAATGGGCTCTCTACTCCTGTTTGGAAGTTGAAATAACTAGGTTACAGAAAGTTGGCTGTCCCAGTCTGGTGTTGCTTGCATGACGCTGCAGGTTAATTGCCTGTGGAGCTGCCGCCCTTTCACAGAGGACAGTTGCAGCAGAACCTGGAATAATTGATCGAGCTGGCGGCCGATCACAAGTGGTGTTCCCCTGGGCTCAGTACTGGAACCAGTTCTGTTTAATATCTTTATCAATGATCTGGCCTCGAGGATCAAGTGCAGAGTAAGTCTGCAGAGGACAGCAAGCGGGGCGGGAGCATTGATCTGCTTGAGGGCATGAAGGCTCTGCAGAGGGACTGGACAGGCTGGGTGGATGGGCCAAGGTTCAGCAAGGCTCAGTGCCGGGTCCTGCTCTTGGGTCACAACAACCCCGTGGAATGCTCCAGGCCTGGGGAAGCGTGGCTGGAAAGCTGCCCAGTGGAAAAGG
>NW_010110764.1:0-2962 GCF_000699245.1 Pterocles gutturalis
GGGAGCGGGGGGACCGGCTTTTGACAGGCGCGCGGCGAGCTTTGCGCTCTCTCTTTGAGTAAATAAAAAGGGGAAACTCAGAGGCACTGGCCGAACGCTTAGCAGGAACTCTCATCATTATAGCGCAACAGTAGTCTCATAATCAAGAAGGTTCGTGTGGCTGCAGCGGACTTTTACACTTTTATATTACACTATGTCAGGTGCTTTTAGGTCCCCTGGTGTGACGAGGCAACAAATCTAAGAAGGAAAGATCTGTGCAATGAAGCACATTGATCTGAGCAATGAAGAACTTCCTTCATGCATGTTTTAAGCCTTTGCTGATGTTGATGTTTGGTCTTCACATGCATCTCTGAAAGACAGTGAAGAGGGTGAATTTCACTTTACTCTGAATTGTTCAGGTCATGTGCACCCTAAAGGGAGTGGACCTGAACTCATTACCAATGTCACTGCACATACCTGGCAGAGAAAAAGAAAGTGCAACACCTCACTGTCAAAAACATATCGTGAGAGGACATCATGATCATACCAAGAAAGAAGGTTGTTTTGTCTGCTCACCACCATTCCCAGATGAATAATACATATAGAAAGCCACACAAAATAGAAACCACCAAACTAAAAGACGAGTGGTAATCCAACACAGACTGAGTCCTTCAACTCTCTGCTTAGGGGGAATGTAAGTACACCTCTCTGTAAAAGACACAATGACAAACAGTAAAGCAGATGAAAAGAGCCCATTAGGACAGTAAAGACCACTTGGAGATTAACGCTCCTTTGACAGAAGAGTTGCTGCGTGAACAGGCTTCTTGTGAACAGGCAAGGTCATTCTCACAAAATCATTCCCGGTGCAGTAACACCCTGGAGGTGCTCACCAGCTGGTATTGAGCACAGAAGGAGAAAACAAAGTTTCTAACCAGTTATGCTGTTAAGAATGCATGCTGCTCTTTTCCTCACACACTGTTTGCATCGACATTTCATTTTCCATTGAAAGATAAAGTGCTGCAAGAAAAGGTATAACGACACAACACAAGCTGTAACGCAACATAAAAAGCACAAACTAATAACTCTTCACGGCAAGAATATCTTGACATTTCTTGAAGTGTCTCGAATAAAATACTCTCTGCTTTCTAAGACTTCACGCATAATTTCGAAGCCTAAGAAGAGGTTTGTAGAGTCTATAAGAACAACACCCAGTCTGGAAATATCCAGTTCTTCAGCTCCACTCCATATTTGGAGGAGCACAGCGGTGCCCCACCACCAAGGTGACCACCCAGTGCTCATGTACACACACGTATTTTCAAATTTATCTCTGGCCAACAAGTAATTTCACTCCTCTTCCAACTTCTACCTCCATCCGGAGCTTGGATCCCACTTTGACCCAACCAAGGAAATTCCCACAAGCAACAAGGAATTCGAAGTAACACTTGGGAACGGTCTACTGCTTGAGGAAGAAGTACCTCCAGTGTGGAGAACTCACACTGGATTGTGGTACACAAAGCTGACACTGCTGTCACTACTGGCTGAGGAGCACACCATGTGAGGAACCTTGAGATATGAGCCAAGTACAAGACCCATCCCAAAGCAGGCACAAGCAGGTTCATTTCCTGGCTTACATTCATCCTAAATAATGACTGTTAAATGAAAAAGCTGTGTTACAAGGGAAGAGTGATAAGTAAATGAACCAAAGATGGACTTCAGAAAAACACCTCAAGTAACACAGTATTGAGGACAGAAAACTAATTTTCTATTTGTAATAATCCCATCCTGTTGGTAAAACTGTTCAGTGGCTGCTAAGGAGCACATAAAAAGAAGAGAACTTTTATAACAGGTACTACTACTAAGAATAAAGAGTACTCTGTCCCTCACACACTGCTTTCAGTGATAATAAACAACAACCAATGCACGATCCAGCTCCACTACAGGTGCAAGAAGGTAATGACAGGAAACAAGCAATAAGTCCTCACAAAATGAACAAAGTAATAACCCGTCTTGGAAACTCATACATGGAGCCATTAACTTTCATTAACATTTCAAGACAACCTTGTCCTACTCAACACATGTGCTGTGGGGAAGATTAGACCCTGCTAGTAATGCAAACACCCATTTGCTAATAATGGAATACATCGGTTCAGAAGAGCGAATAATGACAGGAAAAACAGTGTTATACATGACAGATAGCAAAACAAGAAACAACCTGGAGCGGGATAAAAACACAAAGACCCCAACAAATGAAACTCAAGCCAACAGCAGCCTCACTCCTCCTGCCTCCCACACCAGCTGGAATTCTGACCCACAATCCCATGGTCACCTCACCAGAGCAAAAGACATGTGCACACAGGATGTTGCTGAACGAATCTCTGCCTTCCTTGTACAAACCCTCCCCATGCAGGATATAGAGCCCATGTGGAAAGGGCAGAGAAGCAACCAGCACTATTCCACAGTCCTTCTCTGCAGCGCTGCTCTCAATCCTTTCATCCCATAGTCTGTTCTGAAATGGGGAATTGCTCCAATCCAGGAGCAGCACCTTGCACTGGGCCTTCTTGAACTTCATGAGGTTCACACAGGTTACCACTCCTCCAGCCTGTCAAGGTCCCTCTGGATGCCATCCCTTACCTCCAGTGCATTTACTGCACCACTCAGCTTGGCATCATCTGCAGCCTGGCTGAGGGTGCACTCAATCCCACTGTTGATGAAGATACTCAGGCATGTTAGTCCACAACAGACCTTTGAGGGACACGAGACAATACTGTTTTCCAACTGGACATTGAGCCATTGACCATAATTCCTCGGAGGCAGCCATCCAGCCAGTTCCTTATCCGTCTAACAGACCATCTCTCTGTCGTGGGTTAAGTGCAGGCTGCTTAGAGTTAACGAGTTAACTCTGGTTTTTTTTTTTTTTTTTTCTCTCCCTCTTCTTCGGTGGCTAGCTGGAGGCCGTGCTTTGGATTTACGCTCAGAGGAGCTG
>NW_010110765.1:0-25896 GCF_000699245.1 Pterocles gutturalis
TCCTGGCATTTTTGCTTGCCTTCCTCTTTATCCTCTGGGATAAATGAGACTCAGATTGAAAGTCAGACTAAATTAAAGGGGGGGAAATCAGTTGCAGAAAGAATGTTTGAGCTAGTAGTACCAAGCTAGTAAAATAAAAACAAAATTAAATAAAATAAATGGACTTCTATTAATAATAATTATTTTTTTCTATAACATCTTTCATTCATACATTTCTAAGCTGAGATCCAAAACGAACTTTGTAATCTCTGTGTTCTGAGTAGCTCTACTGAACTTTTGTTTGAATAACTTCTGAAATGGAATCCACAATCCTAAATCAGATAGATGTTTATGTGTCTTGAGAGAGAAGTATATCTGAGCATGACATTCACAAAAGACACCTGCTAAGTGACTTCCTTGAATCCTATTTCTTCCTGTGATTTCTGATTCTTACTCTTTACATGTAGAGAATATCTTCCTTAATAAAGGACTCTGTCTCCATAGAAGTCTCCATAGAAGTTGAAGAGGGGTAACTCAAAGCTAGTTTTATGTAGCAGGTCAAATATTTGAGCATTTGTGAAGAATAAAGCATAGACAGGTTACTCTAGAAAAGATGCCAAGCTATAGCTTTCCTATCTCCAGCCAGTATCCAACATTTAAGTTATAGATAACTGTGATACACTTCCTTCCACTTTTTCCTATTTCACCTGTGTCAATATAACCCATAATTAATTAAGCGATGTGACAGCAGAAATTTAAAACTGTTAAACATATACATATATAAAGCACGGGTCTCTAGTCTGAATGCCACAGAGGTCTGCATTCCTCAAGGATTCCTTCTTAGCCGGGAGTAATAAGATAAAATATGTTTTTTAGTGTTGTGGTTAAAAAGTTCTTCAAAAAGAAACTTCCTCCTAGTAATGAAGCTAGAGTGATCTTCACTCTACTTTGTTCTCTTGCTCATCCTTTTGTTAATCTTGAACTCTTTCATAAAAGAGAAAATATCAAAAAGGTGAGAGTACATGACTCTCCTTGTGGGTATTTTTGTTGTTGTTGTTGTTCTCAGAAATACTGACTGCATCTCAGAGGAGAGAAGCAAAAGAATCCTTCCACCAAAGCTCCATATTGCTGTCCGAAGAAAATTCCGTAAATATAAATCACATGTTACATCTTGTTGATCCTATTGACTTTTTGGGTTTGAGTGATCCCCTTACAGTTGGTAGAGATCTAGTCAGAAGTGTCAGAAAAGTCTGAAGAGCTGCTCAGCAAACTGAAGGCAAGCTGCTTCTTTTCCGGTGAAGTCTGATGCCACTTTGTATAGAAAAAAAAGTCTTCATTCAACTGCCTACACTTGATCAAGGATATGTGACTTTTAACTCCACACTTGTCCAGAGGGGAACAAGTCCTCTATGAAAACTTTTCAGAAATATAAAATATTTTAAAATCATCAGGCAGCTGTATCAAACCTTCAATCTGCAAGCTGGACCCCTACTTGGCATATAATGTTCATTCATTTATTTAATTTTCCAACATACAGTAATAATAATGGTAAGTATGGATCACATTTTGTCATTTGAGTAGAACAGCCCCATGCAATCAGTTTATAGAAGATGTACTCAACCATTGTTTAGGCAGTGATACACTTTAGATGTAAATGACAGAACACTGGAACGGGAATAAGGAGATCTGGATTATATTTATGGCTACGTTATAACCTGCTGTATGACCCTTAGTAAATCACACCACTTTTTGTTATTCTATCTCCTTACCCATATTTATCTGTCTACTTTATTCAGAAGACCATCTTCTTATGCAGGGAATCTTCCTTGTTAATACTCCTCAATGCATATTTAGATATCTTATTAATTACTTTAATTATGGTAATGTTAAGAAATAATGCCTGTGAACAGAGTGGTATTACACTGCGCATAGCCTATATAAATCTAGGACAGAGATAGGGCTTTTCTTTTAGTTAGGAGCTGTAGGAATGCAGAGAAAACTGAGAATAAAAGGGAATATTGTACCTTCAGCTAAAACCAACCATACAGACTCAGGAATCACTAATAAATCCATTAATTTTAGAAAGTGCTACGGTGACTGTGGTGAGATGGTAGCTTAGCAGTCAGGTCAGGAAAAAGGAGATAATTTCACTTTGAATAGAGTTTACTGAAGGAGCCACAGCCACTTAGGGGATTTTAGCTGTATCTGAATTTCAAATGTCTTTAAATTTCAGCTCTGAATCTATACAACATAAGCTTCAGCATGACCCCACCCTTAGTTTTATTGTATCAGGCATTCTTTTGATCTGATTCTTTGTCCCCATTTTGTTATGGGTATTTATGCAAGAAGAAAGTATACAATGAATGAAAATCATGACCTAAGCATAAATAACATACTTGGTATCTGAAAGCATATTTATTTTATTTTAGGGCAAGTGGCAGCCCAAGATATAAAGAAAAGGAAAAGCATGAATATGCGAGTAAATCTAAAAGAGCCAATGAAGTAAGTTAAATCAAGGTTCATTTCAAAAATACAAAAAGTTTGCCTAATTATATCAACCCAAATTTCAGTTCAATTCTAGGTAGCATATTAGGTTTTCACTTCTGCAGACACAAGATCTGTTCCCCATTAGGCAGATCACACATTAAATATATTTCATGAATCTTTCATCTTTCTTCCTTTTCTGTTCATCATAAAAACAGCAGTACCCAGTCCAGTCTGTAAATTAAAACTATAATTCAAAAATAGCAGCAAGTAGAGGGGTTGCAGATCAGGACTGATTTAAATGGATTGATGTAAATGGACCTTCATCAAGTCCTGATTCAGCAAAGCACTTGAACATATGCATAGCATTTAGTACTTGATCAGTCCCATTGCTTTCCTGGAGTAGAGCTTTAGATGCATTATAGCTGGTTCAGACCAGTTATGTTAGTCTCTTACTAGCAGGGAAAGAACCATTCATAAACATTAGCTCAGATTGTGCAGAAATTGGACAGCAACTTTTGAAGTGCAAAGCCAGACTGTAGACTATAAATATATAACGGGTGATGTTGAGAGGCTGTGGATAGGCTGTTTTGTAAAAGGGGGAAAATTGCAACATGTCAGACAGTGCACTCTGCTAATCTGTCTGGGACTAGAAGTTGTCAAAAAATGATTCTACAAATAAGAAATTCTCATAATATAAGTGGGAGGAAAAAAAAAAAAACAACTCAGAAGATTAGAATTAAATTCAATCAGAACAATGTTTTTGTTTAGGGTTTGGTTTATTTT
This sequence comes from Pterocles gutturalis, assembly GCF_000699245.1. Classification (NCBI taxonomy): domain Eukaryota; kingdom Metazoa; phylum Chordata; class Aves; order Pterocliformes; family Pteroclidae; genus Pterocles; species Pterocles gutturalis. The sequence goes on from NW_010110765.1 coordinate 3,250, forward strand.
GGGTTTTTTTTTGGGGGTTTTTTTTTTTTTTTGGTTGGTTGGTTGTTTTTCCTCCAGCAACTAATTAAATTATTTTTTTCATCATGTTCCCAGTTTCTCATAAACCTAGTGCCTGGTGTCACACAATCAAGACTTTCAAAAGCTCTCAAACAAATGGTGAACTGGTAAAGGGTATTACCAGTTTAAATTTGCTAAGAACACAGTATTTAGGTGTACCTGAAGTTATGATGATCTATATATATTTATGTAAGAAAAAAATTTAAAATGCTATATTTGATACTGAGTGAGGGTTTTCCATTGTGCTGCAGACTCCTGCATTACATTGTTAGGAAAAATAAATTGGGTAAAACTAGATTAGTGAAAAGTAGTTCAGAATTGCTGCTTCTAAGTGGCAAAAGCCCTGACAATATAGATGATATAGATGTTGATGACCTGGAGTAAGGCAGCTTTTATTCCTGCAACAGTACAACTAGTGAGTGATCTACAAGCTACAAAAACTTTTCTTAATATTTTTTTTCCAACATTGTTCTATTCTCCATAAAATGTTAAAAATTTTACCATTTTTAATCTTAAGGTTTTGAGAATGATTCCACAGAGTACATCTACTGTAGCAATTTTTTTGAAGTCCACATTCTTTGTCTGCTTTGATATAGATGTCTTACCTCCCTGTTGCCCTCCAGTTCAGGGAATGGTAATTGGGCTTCCTATGTTCTAAATGAGTTTTGCAAGCACTGGGTTAAAAAGACAAAACTATTCACAGCCACAAACATGCCTACACTGCAGGAAGAATGAGCCCAGCAGTATGCTTAGGGTTCCTGGTCCCCTAATCATCCAGGCTGCAGAATCAGGGGGATACCGTCTTCCATCTCCTTCTGTGCACTGAGGTGACCAGAATGCACAATCTTCGACATGGCTGGGATGGACATGTGAGACCCCTGGCTGTGAGGTGTTTCACAAGTACCTCTCTTCTGTCATGAAGACATAGCTTGCCTCCTTCTCCTGCCACCCCTAAACAGATGCACACAGCTGAGCATTGTGCTGAACCCAGCCTGGAAGTAGGTTCTGAGAATTACTGCAGGAACAGGCTCTGCAGGTAACATAAGCAATGAAACTCTTTGGTTCTGAATGCTAAGGGGCCATAAGTATTGACATAGGTTGGACAGTTGTGCAAGAGACCTCAGCAGTGAAAGCTTGTGATATCTAAACACACTGGCTTATCTGGAGCTGACTCGGGTACATCTGCTCAGTGCTGCACTAGATGATGAACCTGTAACTGAAAACTTGTTCTATACTGCCTTTATTGTCAACTCAAACGCATGTTCATCCTCAAGATGGATAAGGTGGACACGTCGGTTGGGAGGTTTCCCTTACTTGATTTTATCTGGCTAAAGGTAGGTGTTTAGCTATGTAAAATAAGTTAGAGGAATGATGTGCTAAAATTACCTGCTTCTCACTTCTGATTCTAGTGGGGATTTAAGATGATGAGTTTGCACATCTACATTATCTTAAGTTAGGTGAAGGCAATTCAGTTTGCTGTATTTAACTGGTACCTCTTTTTATGTCCTCTACTCTTCTGGTAACATCTCACAACCAGGGAAATTCTCTAAAGTAGACCCCAGCATTACTTTCTGCTCAGTGGGATTTGTAAAAGTAGAGCTGCAGGATCTGGATAACAAATACCCCACAGGTCAGAACAGGTCTATGTACTGGGTGAGGGTGACAGAGCACTGGAACAGGCTGCCCAGAGAGGTTGTGGAGTCTCCTTCTCTGGAGATATTCAAAGCCCGCTTGGATGCGTTCCTGTGTGATCTGATCTAGGTGTTCCTGCTCCGGCAGGGGGATTGGACTAGATGATCTTTCGAGGTCCCTTCCAATCTCTAACATTCTGTGATTCTGTGATTCTGTGATTCTGTAATTTTCTTCATAGCCGCTTATATGGTGCTGTTTTAGGTTTGTGACCAAAACGATGCTAATAACAAACTAATGTTTTTGCTATTGCTAAACAGTATTTGCACAATGTCAAGATGCTCTTTTTCTCACTCTGCCCCACCAGTAAAGAGCTTGGGGGCACACAGGAGGCTGGGAGGGAACACAACTAGGCAGATGACCCACACAGTAGGTTGGTATGCAGAGGTATTCCATGCTGTACAACATCATGCTCAGCTATGAAACAGAGAGGTGGGAGGTTTGGCTAGGCCATATTTTGCCTGGGAACTGTCTGGGCTTTGGTCTACACACAGGAGGTGGTCTTTGCATCACTTGTTTGTTTTCTTTCTCTCTTCTTCACTTCTCCACTTGTTAAACTATATTTGTCTCAACTCATGAGTATTCTCACTTTTCCTTCATCCCACTGGCCATGGGATGGAGAAGTGAAGGACTGGGGTGCTTAGCTGTCTACTAGGGCTAGCTCACAGTATCCTGGAAGAGCTGGTGTAATAAACATCTTGGGTAGTACGGACAATCTCTCTTAGTAGCCACACCCGATCTTGCACAACTGTGTCTTCTCCTTAACTTAAAGATGTACTCTGCACTTACAGGCCTCAGGTTCTCCTGCAACATTTGGTTATGGTGCAACTAGTGCTTATGTATGCCTTTCCTATATTTAACCTTTTCTTCTAAATGACAACATAATTAAAATTACTATTCATCCACAGTTTGTTTTTTTTTTCCCAAAATAAGATATTCTTCTCCAATAAAGTACTCTAATTAAAATATATATCCTACATCAGAAATAAGGACAGCATAATTTCCTCTTCTGTTATGGTTAACTATAATGCAAGGACTCGTGTTATTTTACATAAACATTTCTGTAATAGGTAACAAAAAATGGAAGAACAATTATATTAATTTATTTGCATTATAATGAACATACCAGATCATTATGCTCTCTTTCCTCCTTCCTTCTTTCCTCTCTCTTTCTTTTCAGATTTTTCCTCTCTATCCTCTCTCCTTTTTTTTTTTTTTTTTTTTTTTTTTTTTGTTTCTTACTAAAGGGACGCTTGAATAGAACTATCTGGTTTAGAAGATGAGGCTGACTGATTACTGTAATTCATAGGGCCTTAATTAGCTGCACAAACCATTAGCTACAATTAGACTATTATAAAACACTTGATGCGCTGTGTCAACCATGGGGGCTCATTTATTCTTGTGGCAGGGAAGGGAGGGGGGAAGGAGAAAAGAGAGCGCTGTACAGCTGAACATGCTAATAAAGAATGATTTTTGATTTAAGATGTTGCCGATAGTGCCTCAAAATTAATCTCAATAGCTGTCTAATTTGTGTCGGTGGATGGTATATTTATTGTAAAATGACACCAAAGCTAAATGAGTTACCTGAAGCAGGACTGCTAATGTCAGCGCCTGGAGACGCAACTCCATATGCCGTAATACAGCAAGGCACTGGGGCTGAATACTCCCAGTGGAGCACTTTGCTTCATCTGTCTCTGAAAATGCAGCAACCTGACTTCCACTTTATGATCCTTAAATAATAATAATAATAAAAAATAGATATGAGAAACAAATTCCAGAACAGCTTTCAAAGGTTAGGGGGCTTACAAGGGCATGGCACAACTTATTGAAAGCAGGTTGGGTGTTAGCATTGTAAAAGTGGAAATTAGGAGATTTATCTTTAAAGTGAAAAGAGAGAGGAAATAATATGGATGAGGAGGATTTTTCTAATGGGCTTAACACAGTGAGAATGTAAGAATGACATACTTTGACTTAGATATGCCTTTTTTGATTGTTTTCCTATTGTGTTTTCTAATTCATATAGTATTGATCCAACTTTCTAGTTGCAAATTGCTGGAAATACATTTATAGATTCCTCTAATTTTTGGTTTTGCCCTTGATTAATTTCCTGCTTAGCCCCTTTGCAACAGAAAGTCAGGAACTTAAAAAAGGAGAGATTGGTTCAATAATACATGGCACTTGGTCTTTTCTGTACGATGTATGAAAGTGTAAAAGCATAGAGGGGAAGAAATCAGAATCTGCAGTTAATATGTTAGATTGGGACTCAGAGACCTTAATTCTGTTCCTGTTGTGCCCTACATGACCTTGGGCAAATCCATTTCTCTGTGCTTTTGAGCAACACAGGGACAGTCATACTTTCTCTCCTATTATGTTTTATTTCTTTCAACTCTGGGGCTTAGATTCATGAAGGTAAATCAAGGTAATTTATTTTAATAGACTAGAAGGACCTGAGTTACCCCTGTAGATCAGGATCTGAGCTGTTTGGGGCAAGGATTGCCTATTCGTTTGGGAAAATACAGCACTTAGTATCCCGGACCAAATGTTATTTAGAAACTTTAAATCTTCTTTCAATTAAAAAAAAAAAAAAAAAAAAAAGGCTGCTAATAGGATGGAGTTGTTTCACTGCATACACTGTGATTAACTAACTGATGATCTTCATTGATGCTGCAGCTGCCAATACACTTTGTACTATCCTCAGCCATTAATATCTCATCAGAAACAGAGTTCAAATTGTCCAGCTCCAAAATTACAAGCCTCTGTCTCTGGAGCCAAAGGAAGGTGAGTCACTGAAAATTGCAGTTTAGTGTCCTGTGTCTCACTTAGGATGCTAAGCACTATTTCTCCTTCAGGAATCAGAGACAAAGAATGGGGGCATGACCCTCATCTCTCTACTTATGCAGTGAAATGCAAATGTGAGATGGCAGATAAGCCTTACTTGCCTCTGGTATAGAGGTGTCAGCCACCGTTTCCACCGTGTCTGGAAGTCCCCTAGCGCAGTTTGGCATCATATTGTCTCTGTCTGTGTCTGGCCTGACGGTTCAAGAGCTGAGCAGGTATCACCATATGTGAATCTGCAAAGGGGCAGACCCAACCTCTCACCCTTTATTGCAGTCCTGAAATGAAAGTTTTCTTCTTCACACATCTTAGTACCAAAGAAAAATATGGACATAACTTTTATAGCTTGAATGAATGCACGTGTTGTATACAGCCATCAACATGGCAATTTTTCATTAAATCTTATGTGAAAAATTTTGTCTCCCTTGAGAGGGAGAATAAACAAACAAAACCACCACAAGATATTATGAAAGGGAAGAAGGTCACAGAAACAAACAAAATGTGAAAAACAAATAAACAAAAAGAAACAAATAAACCATTTTGTCCTACATGCATATGTGAGTGCATGTACACATGCATGCGTGTGTGTAGTAGACATACATACATATGTAGATGTAGATCTTATAAAGAAAATATTCATATAACTAATAAATTATCTTCCTTCCACAAATTTTTAAAAAACCCTGTTACACCTTTCAGTTAGTCTATTCAAAATGAAATAATTCATATACGGACATGGAGCTCTGGCAAAGTTTTGTGTCAGAGAGAATTCAGTAATTAGTAGTTAATTGTAAAAAGGAATTTATTTAGATAGGGTTGCCATATTATAATTATAGTGGAAGATGAAAAAGGATTTTCTGGATGATGAAGGAATGCTCAGTCAAGGATGACCAAGAGCTCAGTTCAATGTAGTAGCATGATTACAATTAACAATCACACTCATAAATAGTACTCCATTGGGATTTGAGGAAATACTCTGGCCTTATAGGAAAAAAAAAAAAAAAAGGTTGAACTCTGTTGTAGATTGATGAGGAGGGACAGCTGGTATTTGCAAAAGGAAGAAATTAAGTCTTTTGCTTTAGGACTAATTATCAACATCTCTTCCAAAGAAGCCATGGTCTACACAAATGACTGCAGGGATATTCTAAATAAATTGACTTCAAGTTCTCTATTAAACAACATCAGGAAACAGCCTGGAAGAAAATAGGTGTGGTGGGTGGCTTCTCTGGCAGAATAATAACTCCCATAAAATGGAAAGGTATATTCAAAGTCTGTGATCTTACAAAATTTATTAAAGATTCATTCAGTGATTACTGAACAATCACTATTCAAGCAGCAGTTTGCTCTGTTTCCAGGCAGTCACCTTCCAATAATGATGACAGAAGATGTCATGCCTCAGGACACGTCCCCTGGGGAGCTTTTCTCAAGCCCCCCAAAACAAGATGCTTAGGCAGCAAGATTGCCAGCCCAGGGGGTGGCTTTCTGCTCTTAACGGTAACAGAGAAGTTACAGAAGACAGAAAGAATCTTAGCCTATTCTTTTTCAGCCCCACATGAAATGACTTCAGAGCTTCTCTGAGTATTTAGACCCCTCTCCACGATTCCTCAAGTTTTGGATTTCCATTTCTGAAGCAGCGCTTGCTTGGCTTGAATAACATCTTTGACAGTCATTTACATTTTCCCTCCTTCCTTCCTTTCATGTCAAAGGGTACGCAGGCCTTCTATGACTTTGTTATGGCTATGGTACATTTACATGAAAAGGAGATGAAGGATTTCAGGAGGATGTTTTCAAAGGCTCAAATGGCAGGTAGGCGTGAGACTCCTATTAAGGATCTGTGTGTGCTGAGGGCCTTCAAAAATCTTGCCTTTAATTTCCTGGCTTCTGGAGTTAGCATCACACTGCTTTCCATTTGCTTTCCTTTTTCTCCTAACTTTCCCTTCAACAGTTTAAACTTAGAATGTTATTTTTAGTAGGGTTTTTTTTTTCTTTTTTCCTTTTTTAAAAAAATTTTTTACTACCCCTGGGATGTCAAACTTTTATTGTAGACAGTATTACTTAGTGATTCATCTATAGCGCCTTCTTGAACCCATTGCTGCTTGTTGCTTAGGACTTACAGATGTTTTGTACAGATACTGTAAAAAGCAAAGGGTTCTCAGCCTCGAACAGCACAGATTTTAAAGTCATAAACCCTCCAGCTTCTGCACAAAGAATGGAGCACTCACACAAAGAGAGCAGGTGGGAGGGGGAAAGATTAAGAAGAGGAAGAAAAATGCCACCTTTTCTATTAACTAGGTTCGGCTTAGATCTCATAAGTTTCCTTTCATGTAATGTTATAATTTTTTCTTGTTCCAAAGGAAAAAAAAAGTTCTCTCAAATCAAAATTTATCACAGTCAAAATAAAAAATGTAACAGACCAGCATAAAACATTTAACAGCAACAGTTAATAATGTATACAATAAAATCTTGCACTAATATATTGACAAATACAGCAATAAAGTATTAATGTGATTATGCTTCATCAGTGCAACAGCCATTCCTCTTTGCCTTTCAAACAGTTTGAATAAAGCCTCCCCCCCCAAATCAACAGTTTCACTGTAATCCTTTAAAAAACAACAAACAAACAAAATAGATTTTAAAATATTGATCCCCAAACTGATTTTCCTATGGCATCTTATACACATAGAAAACAAGGTAGCAGTAATTAATTCTTGGTTTATACCAGAGTAAGTGAAACCAGAACTTACTTAATAACGGCTTAATTAGGAAGACACCATAACTGTAGTTCTTTTATATTTCTTTTCCTCAGTCCTGGGAAAGAGGAAAGTGCTACTGTCACCATTTTTCAGATGCTGACAGAAGCATGGGAAGAAGAAGGATCCAATCTGTAAACAAGACCCACTCCCAGTGTGGCAATGCCCAGCTCTTTATGGCAATGTCTGAGGGCAGTCAGACACCTGAGATGGTCGTAGGCTTTTGAGGACACATAGAGGTAAGAGTGAGGCACCTAAAACTGCAATTTGTAACAGACAGTATCTAGAGAGCTCTTCCCAGTCATCTCAGGCTCAGAATCTGACTCTGGGCTACTGGAGGCCCCTCTCAGCTACAAATCCTCTCCCATAATTAATCAAGCCAGGTCAGTTCTTTCTCATATCATCAAGAAAAGGTTCACAAGGTTAAAACACTCTTGTAGTCTGTGTCTGCTCATGATTCAAGCTTCTCTTTTCTCTGAACATCTAAGAAACCATGCATATAAGACATTCTGTTTAATGGATGGAATATAAAGGGTAAAGCGGATAATTCAGTGAGAATCCCTTCTTTCAAGCATTTTAATTATTATTTTCATACAAGCTCTATATCACCAGATCTTATCAGCAACTACATTGTATTTCCTATCTGTCTTATGGAATTGAAATATTCAGGGAGGATAAGCCCCCGTAAAAGTATTGTTTCTTCAGTCATATTTTCTGCTTAGGACTAAGAAGATCCTAGCATGTTGTTTCAGGTGGATGAACCAAGTGGAACCTGATGCCACAATTGTAGGCATATGTGTGTCCTGGTGTGCATAGTATACTCACACTGATGTAATTGACAAAGTAGATTTAGCTTTCCAACACAGAAGGCCAGTTTTCAACCTATATTTAATCCATATGTAGAAAAAGGTTGCATCACTCTATGCTTTGTGAAAAGGACACTTCACACATCTCTCCTGAAAAGATATATAAAAATTTAGATTTGTGTTTTGATCTGTGGCTGCTCAAGGAACAGAAAAGTTGCATGTAGCAAATATGATAGTATTCTCTTCAGGTTTGTGAGAGAGGCTTGGATAAAGTTGTTAACGGCTTTCAGACATGTTTAGAATTAACCCTTTGCATCTGTTTGTCACCTTTTTTCAGATATAATGACTTGATGCTTCTGTGGGTGAACAAAGAGGCTCTCTTACTCATGTATGCTACTTAGAGTAGCATGTATACCTGTAAAACGAAAAGGTCGGTAGACTGAAAAATATATTTGCTATGACTTTGTTATGTTTTTTTCCAGGACAAATTCCCGTTCAGCATGAATCATAGCAGTCTGGTGTACAGAGTTGCAGCTATTGAGTCTGCTCCTGCACAGCCCAGGAAAGAAACAGGAAGTTTTGTAGCTAAATGGGGACATCAACAGTATAGAAACCTATATCTTAGCTGCTTACTTGTCTTCCTTTATACTCAGTGAAGACCAATAAACACTTCTAGGTCACAATTTATCTGATCTGATTTAGATGTCTACTTTGGTATAAGATGAATTGCATCCTAGAAATGCCCACTGACTATGAAGAGACCCTAAGGTGATATCTACATTGTAGACATCTACAATTAATCATGTGAATTTGTCCATAGGTTTAAAGATGGTGGAAAGTAAAAGTTCATATTGGAAATCCCTTTCCATTCCTTATGTCAAAGTCACTACAGCTCTGCTTCTCCATAAGGAAGAAAGCTTTCCCTGATAACTACCGTAGAGAACTCCTTTCCTATGTACAGAGGACCATTAAAAAAAAAAAAAATATTGTGAGAGTGAAACAAATGTAGGAAACAAAACAGACTAAATTTATACTGATTACTATGTATTCTGTTCTGTTTCTTGTGCTACTTGATACTGGCTGCTAGAAAATCAGGTGTGAGACCAGACCTTTGGCAAAAATAGCCAGAACTGGAAATGTCTCAAATGCCTTCTATATTGCTTGATTGCATAACACAGGAGATTTGTTCTGCTTCTGTCTTTCACTGGAATCCTCAGAGTGAGGGAGGCAGGTTCATAAAACATGACATTTTCTAGCTCTGCCTCTTACAGAAACCAGCTGTCAATGAATACCAGCAGCCATCAAGCGGAATGTTTTTAATGGCTGCTGCTGTTGGGTGGGCAGCTCTCATGCATGCCATGTATAGAGATGCATTTGTGTATGTCGGTGCTTTTGCAGGTTCGGCATGAAGATCTGGGTCAGTCCCTTTGCAGTGCTGTGGCCGTGAGTCTGGAATTCTCCTATTCATTTCCAAACTAACAGGAAACCTCGCAGGTTATTCAAAGACCTTCCATCTTATTTTCCCAGCCTATGTTCCCACCTTCCTCCGGGACTGAAAAACAACTAGCATACAAAATCAAACCGAGAGAATATCTATACATAACAGAAAATGCATGTCAGTGAAGAAAATAAGAATATACATTTGAGTGTGTAAAACTGGAAGGATTTAGCAATTCTGAATTTCCCATCTCTATTCCCCAAAGTCAAAATTGCCACAAAAAATTGTCCTTTCTTTAGACTGCTTTTGAATTTAATGGTCAACATTTTTACTGTCTGTGTTTTGTTGCTGGGTTTTTTGTTTGTGTGTTTGTTTTTGTTTTGCTAGAACATCTCTACCTCACATTTAAAGGCTGCCTCTCAGGACACGTTTAGAAAATGATGAGGACCATATTAGCTCCTGTCCTTGCAGAAATAATGGGTTTTTTTTTTAATATTCCAAGCATGATAAAAAATATTGGTTATATTTGTTCCAGTCTATCAGGTAAATATGTATATGTGCAGTTCCTTTAAAACATTTAATTATTTACTCAGGAGACCAGAACAGCTGTTCTGCCAGGTAAATACATTTTGAGGCAGCTTTTTAAAGTGTGTATTATGTTAGATCTATTTCAACTTAAATGCATTTTTTTATAATGCAAATTCTTTTAAAAAGCAAAATCTATTACCTTCAGAGCCATTCTCTTCTATCATGTAAACATAGATTTAGGGGTCATGCTTTGCATAATAAAGTCGCACAAGCAAGCTTCTTTGAAAAGTCATTCTTGCTTGATCTGTGGGCAAGATTCTAATGCATTCATTTTCAAGAGGAACAAAAACCTCAACTGATTTTAGTGGAAGTTATTTTACATACTTACACAGCAAAGCAGTTTCCTGCATAGAAATGTAACATACATGAGTATGTTAGCACGAATAACGAGCAAATGTACAAGACTTGCACCCTTACTCCAAAAAAAGATGTTGCGTGCTGAAACACTGGTCTGTGTCTCAGCATTCAGGCTGCCTTCCAAGTAGACAGCTCAGAAAGTGATTTCTGGGGTGTTCTGGGGTCTTGTGGAAGTTGTCCCTTCCCATGGCAGGGGGGGTGGAACTTGATGATCTTTAATGTCCCTTCCAACACAAACCATTCTGTGATTCTATGATCAGAGCAAACATTTGCTACCTGTTCTGGAGCTCGGAACGTCTTTGAATCTAAGGCAGAATCTTTGAATCTTCAGTTTTTTGCTCACAGACTTTCTAGGAAAATTTTGACTCCTTTCCAGATGAACTAGATTATCAAACGGGGTGGTAGGTTTGGCTTTTGAAGTTTTTTTTTTTCCTTAATCACGTTGTGAAAAGCTGTCTCTATAACCGACCTTTCCTAAGTTACTTTCCTGCTCATTATCTTTGAAAGCAGCAGGGGACTATCACCATAGCTATCAGTATTAAATGTATTACAACATGTTTAGGAGCAATGGTATTCTTGTGCTTGTAGAGTCAAAGGTAAAGATTTGTAGCAAAAGAAATCAACTTTATTACACAAACCAATATCGTTCTTCTCCAAATGTCCTCTGCTCAACAGCTTCTTTATTTTTTCTCAGTTTTTCTAATAAAAATATTTCTTTGACTTTCTTTTCCTACAGATCTCACCCTTCTACTACCAGTAACTTTGACCTTATACCTTACTTTGTTAGATGTTACACAAATGGATTCCAAAAATAGGACTTTAAAAGAGATTCACCTTGGAAGCATTGATCACTTAATGCTGATTTTATACATTCATTAAGAGATACATTTGACATATTACAAGCTCTTGGAGTTGTTAATCATTTTATACTAATCTAAATTTTGTAAGAAAATGGTGTGTAATGTAAGGATGCGGATACTTACTTAGGTGAGTTGCAAGTGATTTCCACAGAAAGTACTTTGACAGTTAACATGTGAAGAAACCCTGAAAGCTTTTTAATTTCAAAACTGGGTGGAAAGAGTCTCAGAAAAATTGATTCCCACAACCTTTTTAAGGATTATTGTTTTGACTAAATTAGAAGTACTTTACAGATAGCTGATAAAGCTGGTGTAACTCCAGTGATGTTAGTGATGGTATCTGACATTTATGTTTTGGTGGGTGTAAGCATGTGTTCGACCATGAGTAAGTAGGCAGATGTCAACAGAAAAACAAATACATTAAAATTGCTGAGCTCTATAGTTAACAACGTGTAAAAAAGTATTCTCCCCTAAAATGCTGCTCCACATTTTGTGATCTCATCTAGAAGGTTCTGCCTGAAACCTGAACAATGTTTGAGACATTCCTCCTCCCATTTGAAGTGCTTTGCTCTTCCATCTGAACAATTTTAGTAATAACTCAGCATCATGTCTTTCACCATTCTCCCTCCACTTTTTCTCTTTTTTCTCTTGGGCTACTATGAGAAGTTAAATGATCCAACAACTTTGTCTTTTGTAGCCAGGGAGTGCTACAAATTTTATTTGGTGGAATCAAGGCATTGGAAAGATACTATAAGTGAAACACCAGGATAAATTGGTACTCCCCAAATATGTTAGGTTCAAGTTGGTTTCCCCAAACTATCAGTCTTTTCTCAAATAACAGGTATGTGGCCCACAAATATTGTACATCTACAGTGGGTGCAGTTTAAAACTTTCTACCTTTCCACCAACATTCTCCTAAACTGTTTAATGCAAGACCTCTTTCTGCAGTTTGTAGAACCTTACAAACTGAAAAGAATTCATTTTGTTTTATATGTAAATGTAATGACATCTCTGCCACTTGCCTGGAGACCAACATTCATTTTCTGATGTTGATGCTTTGAGAATATTTTAGTAGTTTGATCATGTGCTGTGGTTCAATATGGTTTACAGTTATGTAAACTGTCCCATTATTCTAGATCACAAAATTGGTCTTTATTATCCAGGCTCCCATCTTTGACATCAGCCACTATCTGATGGTTCAGTAGAAAAAGTAATAAATCAGTAACTGTTTAACTATATAACTCTGTGCTTCTAAACTTTATTTCTTCCTAATCCCATCAGATAGTGATGCCTTATGCATTGAGGCATCTTAGTCTATGTATCAGATTTGCAAATACATTTAGCTGTCTAAAGTTCCATTAATTTCAGTGGAAGATTTAGTATCAAAATAAAGGTCATTGATGTAAAGTCTGTTGTGGATTCTCTATTCCCACCATCTTCCTGCCCCATTTCATTTAAATTTGCATAATCCCTTTGTATATATCATATCTAAAGGCTCTGTTAGGCATATCTAAAGGATCTGCAAAACCTCACTTCAGTGGTTTAAGATACTACTGTCTCTAGCTATCTTCCCCCCTCTTACACCTATAGCAAAGCTGGCAAAAGACTCTATGATTAGACTTCAGACTAGCATCTTCATTTAAATCAGAAGCAAAACTTCCAATCTGGAACACCTCAGGGAAGAATATATTTTTCTTTTACTGACTGCTTCAGGGTCCTGTGACTTGCAGTGTAGGAGCAGGCTGAACTTCCATGCAGGGCAGAGCCATAAACACTGAGAGATTTGCCAGAGATCATTTGTCAGCATCCTAAGCCCTGCCTGAAGTTTTCCTTCCCAAGTTATCTTGAGGCAATGAGTTCCACAGAAGACAGTATTAGTTTTAATATATACAGGTACATAGAAGTATGTATACACAGATATTTTTTTCAGTATTCTTCCCTGGATAGGTATAGAAATCATAACAATACACTTGAAGTACTATGTTCATGTCAACAGAGTTGAGTGTGAAGTATGCTGCTTACCTTGTAAGAAAAAGATCAAGAATTTATGGACTTGAATGAATAAAAAGAGTTTAAAATTAAGAGCAGAATGTTGTTGGTGTTTTGTTGTTTGGTATTGTTTGTTTGTTGTTGTTGTTTTTAAAGGAATTAATATACTTCTGTTCAATATTCATTTTAAATATTCATGTTGCATTGTTCCTTATTTCTAGTATTAAAAAAATGGCTGTCATAAATTCTTATATTCCCTTCCTTTAAAATGTTTGTGATTTAAAAACAAGTGAGTCAGGAGTGTTAAGACACACTCTCTTAATTTGGGTAAGAATTGTTTTTGTAGAAACAGGCTTTTTGTTATCACACCAAAAGAATTCAGGATTAGAGACAAGCACAGGTTAAAAATAATTTTTGAGTACAGCTACAGAAAGCCTGAGTGATTCATATAGTTTCAATTCTTCCTGTGAATTTGTCCTTTGCTTTCAATTGTTCTTATTTACATATAGCCTAGTTTCAGAGCAGAGACCTTTTAAACACATCGATGGGTCAATAAATCTGTGCTTTTAATAGGGATGTACTTTTGTCCATGCTTTATTTTGGAGCGTTTCATTATACACAGTCCTGCATGACTATACACTGCTGAACATTAAATGTTTACATCCAATTGATTGGTTCTTCCAACACATTTGATTGTCAGAAAGTGCAAAAAGGATGTTTTCAAGGTTTATAAAGGCATATGTTGAGCTTTCTTTGTCCATATAAAAGCCTAATTCTATTGCCATTATCCCCTCTGTAGAGGGGACAAAGCGTAACACCTGGGAATATATAAACTCTCACAGCAGAAGGGAGAAGTAACGTTTCCAAGGACACATGACTTAAGGACATGCTTCTATTATGGATGTAGACTTTTCTTCTTCTTTCTGATGCCTTCTTCCAGCTGCCTTTGCAAATCATACATAAGAACTGCAAACACAGTCTGGAGACTCACGTCTAATAACATCAGCCTCTGCTAAATGCAGAATAACTGTCTGAACTTGGAAGCACCGCTCTCAGAAAGTTTAAGTCATACTACCTATGAGCGTGCCCCACTTTACAACCTACCTTGTTGCCTGTACACATCTCACAAACACGTATCACAGCAGCGTATGCATCAGCTATGTGTGACCAAGCAAATGGGTTCCCTTATGCCTGGGAATCATGTCCGTTTTCTGTTAGGATTACTTTTGCAGGGTCATTGTTTGTGAATCCAGTTGGCTTGGTGGAGCTGCATGGTGTCAACAAGCTCAAAATCTTTCAGGTCAAGACTGTCAGGTGCATTATGATACTAGCTCCTACTGACATAAAAAATGTGCAAAGTCCTGTCTTTACATGTCTGTAAGGAAATTAATTTGCAGTAGTACTTTGCAGATGGTACAAATTACTCTTGTGATTGTTATGACCTTCCCTATGTATAAGGGGAATGCCTATCATGACATAACTTGAGACGAATGGCAGAAAAATCTCCAAGCTATAAGAAATATAATCCAACCAAGAGGACCAAACGGGTAAGAGAAGAGATGAATCTACAGAGTTCCCAGTATTTTTCTCCACAGTTAAAAGGATAGCAGGGTCAGTAAACAGAACAGAGAACTGGTTATCCTTTCACTATTCTCTTCATCCTGTCTCGTAGTTATATCCAAAGGCAGATTCACAGTGGCTGTAACTTCCCTTCCACCTCCCACTTCATGACATGACTATGACCATGGGATGGTTCTGCCCATGGACACTGGGGCTGTACCTGTCTCTGCCTGTGCTATCTATGATAAAATCAACGACCTATTTAAGGTCTCAGAGTCTATCGTATTCCAGAGTGCAGTTACTTTGTATGCTTAACTACAGCAAGAGTTAGTGTGAAGGGTACTGGAAGGACCTCTCTGGCTCTCTTCTTCTTGGTCATACTCACACCACACAGCTAAAAGGAGTATCCAGCCAAGAAGTTTCTGACTTTTTTCAAGGGAAGACATGTGGCTAAAATCCCCAGCTATTAAGAAATGTAGCAAAGCAAAGCATAACCCTGTGAAAAGAATCTCCATCCTTTATTGGATGGGAGGGTAGCCACGCCTGTAGACCCTCCCTCCACTACATGTTGACTGTTGACTCCCTCCTAGTTGACTGGAGGTTAGCAAACGTGGTGCTCATCTACAAGAAGAGAAAGAAGGATCCAGGGAACTACACACCTGTTAGTCTGACCTTGGTGCTGGGGAAGGCTATGGAGCAGATCATGTTGAATGCCATCACATGGCATCTACAGCCAACCAGGCGATCAGGCCCAATCAGCATGGGTTTATGAAAAACAGGTCCTGCTTTACTAACCTGATCTCCTTCTATGACAAGGTCACTGGCTTAGTGGACAAGAGAAAGGCTGTGAATGTTGTCTATCTAGACTTTAGGAAAGCCTTTGACACCATTTCCCATAGCATTGTCCTGGAAAAATTTGCTGCTGATGGCTTGGACAAGCATATTTTTCGCTGGGTAAAAAACTGTCTGGATGGTCAGGCACAAGAGTTGTGATGAATGGAGTTAAATCACAAGTGGTGTTCCCCAGGGCTCAGTATTGGGGTCAGTCCTGTTTAATATCTTTAACAGTGATCTGGATGAAAGGAATAAGTGCAACCCTCAGTAAGTTTGCAGATGACACCTAGTTAGGGGGGAGTGTTGATCTGTGTGAAGGTAGGAGGGTTGTACAGAGGGATCTGGACAGGCTGGATCGACGAGCCAAGGGCAACTGTATGAAGTTCAACAAGGCTCAGCAGCCAAGAAGGCCAGTGGCATTCTGGCCTGTATCAGGAATAGTGTGGTCAGCAGGATTAGGGCAGTGATTGTCCTCCTGTACTGGGCACTGGTGAGGCTGCACCTCAAATCCTGTGTTTGGTTTTGGGCCCCTCACTGCAAGAAAGACACTGAGGTGCTGCAGCGTGTCGAAAGAAGAGCAACGAAGCTGCTGAAGGGTCTAGAGAACAAGTTTTATAGGGAGCAGCTGAGGAACTGGGGTTTTTTAGCCTCGAGAAAAGGAGGCTGAGGGGAGACTTTATCACTCTCCACAACTACCTAAAAGGAGGTTGTTGTAAGGTGGGTGTTGGTCTCTTTTCTCAAGTAACAAGTGATAGGACAAGAGGAAGTGGTCTAGGTTGCACCAGGGGAGGTTTAGATTGGATTTGAGGAAAAAGTTCTTCACCAAAAGAGTTGTCAAGCATTGTAACAGGCTGCCCAGCAAAGTGGTTGAGTCACCATCCCTGGAGGAATTTAAAGGCCGTGTAGATGTGGCATTCTAGGAACATGGTTCAGTGGTGGACTTGGAAGTGTTAGGTTAACCATTGAACTCAATGATCTTAAAAGTCTTTTCCAAACTAAATGATTCTACGATTCTAGAATTCTGTAAGTGAAAAAGATAGTAGTCTTTGATACCTGGGACTGAAATATTGAAATCCGTGTAGGAATAACTTCATGTTGGATTGCAGCAAACAAACCAATAAAATCAGATTTTGTACTTTGAAACTGCACAGTGCTAATGCTTTTCTAATCGGGGACAAAAGGCTAGCTGACAGTCAATTTCTCTTTCCCCAATTTAGGACTATAATCTATTTTTCCTATTGCATTGCAGAACTTCTTAGGTGGGCTAGGTTCCTGTATCTCCCTACTTCTTTCAGTTTTCAGATTCCTTGGGCTACTATAAGCTGGACAATTAAAAAGTGAGTTGTGTTGCGCTGTATCACGGTAGAACTTCAGCAGGTCAAAGGAGTTCTGGTGTCTTTCATATTATCATTGTCCTATTTCTCTCACAAGTGCTATGTGGTGTCTTCTGGGATACTCTTCCTCAGTCAATCTATTCTCCTAGGTTTATTTTTATATCGGATCATCATCAAGTGGGTTCGACTGTACAAAGACCTATTCTAAAAAGTGGCTATTATTATTCAGCATACAGTGATGAACACAATTACCTTTAGGCTCATTTTAAAAAATATTAAAGAAAGAAAAAGAAAAAATAAGAAATGTAACTGAACAAAGAAAGTCTTTGTAGAAAGGTCAATTGGGTAAAAAAAAAAAGGTTGTTAAAAAAAAAGACACATTGGTCTAAGACTCAGAAATAATAAAAATATGTAAAAAATGATACCTCAGACGTATAAATTAAGACAGAGAAAATAATTTACTGAAAGTTTTTAGATCTGATAAAAATTTCTTCACTGAAAGAGTGATCAGGCATAGGAACAGGCTGCCCAGTGGAGTGGTGGAGTCACCATCCCTGAAGGTGTTCAATAAACATGTTGATGTGGTGCTTTAGGACATGGTTTAGTGGGTTGGGTGGTGTTGGGTTGATGGTTGGACTTGATGATCCTTGAGGTCTTTTCCAACCTTAACTTACTTTACAGAAGAGGCCAGCATCCACCTCACTACAACCTCCTTTCAGACAGTTGTAGAGAGTGATAAGGTCTCCTCTCAGCCTCCTTTTCACTAGACTAAACAACCCCAGTTCCCTCAGCCACTCCTCATAAGATCTGTGCTCCAGACCCTTCACCAGCTTCGTTGCCCTTCTCTGGACCTGCTCCAGCCCCTCAAAGTCCTTCTTGTGGTGAGGGGCCCGAAACTGACCCCAGGATTCAAGGTGCGGCCTCACCAGTGCCAAGTACAGGGGCACAATAACTTCCCTAGTCCTGCTGGCCACACTATTGCTGATGCAGGCCAGGATGCCATTGGCCTTCTTGGCCACCTGGGCACACTGCTGGCTCATGTTCAGCCGGCTGTCAACCAGCACCCCTAGGTCCCTTTAGGACCTAGAAGAGGAATAGAGGAATAGAGACATGGGATATATAAGTTATCCACTCAAGAATGTAGGGAAGTGTATTTACTGCAAATCAGTGCTCCAAGCAATGTATCACATAGTTTCTCTGCTCCTAAGGGAGGTCAAGCAGGATGAAACTACACTTCATTACTTATTTTCCTAAAGGGGAAGGTTCAAATTGCAAAAAAAAAAAAAAAAAAAAAAAAATTAAAACTGTGTACGGTACTTTTTCTGCCATATGAAGAAGTCTGGACTGCAGTCTGGGAATGACAAGCTGTCCCCAGCAACACAGAGCCCAAAAAACTCAGTGCTTTTAAATTTTGACTGTTGTCCTCAAACATATCTTTGTCTCATCAACCACTTCATAGTCAGCCAAACTTACATGGTACAAGGGATGACTTTGGAACATTCATTCAGTTTATGGACAGCAGGAAATCTTGTGGACTCATGTTGACCTATAGGATTAGCTTTCTTATTCAACCCTATGCAATAAATAAATAACCAAAAATACCATAAACTCCACCCACACCATGGGAACCTGTTTTAAAGTACTTAATCCATCATAATACCTTGTGTTCCCGATTTTTCAGTCACTGGTGTTTGTCCTTTGTATTTAAGAGAACTATTTGAGTGAGTAAAGGGAAATTCCTGTAGGATAAAGGAAGACATCAGACTCTCCTTTTGTGGCAAAGTTATCTTGTAATCTCAGGTTTTTAATCAATTTCATTAAAAGTGACACAGATCTGGAAGCCCCCAAAACCCGCTCTGTAGGATCAGCCTTCATTTCTGGTTCATTGCTAACAACAGTCAGTATAATGTCAGCCCAATTGAGTGAGTAAAAGGGTGCTCTATAATTGCTGGAAGAAACCTATGGCAATATTTTCACTACAATCGAAGTGCCAGATTTCTAAAAATCCTGGAGATCCGAATCTACCAGGAATTTAAGAGTTTCCCTCAGAATTGGGCTGTCAGAGCCCATCTGATCCACGAGTTTTTGAATACTGGGGCACAATGAAATCTCATTTTTTAAACAAACACAGTTTCACTGGAAAAAAAAATCTGGCCTGCTCTCTCCTGTTGTTCTTACCTCTGCAGAAAAGCACAGTGCATTCTGTTTAGCAGAAATCTCGGGCTAGAAGCAGGGGGTGTCTGTTCCTGTTGTTGTTTTTATCTTTCCTCATTTTTATTGGTAAACTATCAAGCAGGATGTTCCCCCCTCCTGGTTTTAAACAGCTCAAACTGATTGTATTTCCAAAAAATGCAGATGCCTATATCTTTTATAGGAGGAAAGTCATTAAATTTTGTAAATGTTAGAAAAAAAGAAACTGTGAATGATATTCTGGAAAGTGACGGCATTGTAAAATATGCACAATCTGGTCAAGTTCCAATTAAAAAAAAATGTGTGAGCATAAACAACCTTTAAAAATAGCAATGTAAAATTTACGAGTGCAGAGTGGATTTGGAAGTTGTAGCCACGCCCAGACACATTTTCTGTTCTCATCAATCTGGTTTCTAATTCTGCATGCATTTTACATTTGCTGACATTTCCATATACAAAGAAACTTTCTGCAGTTGCTGTAGAGAAGCATTGAGCTCTGCGCAGCATGGAAAAGGGATTCTTCAGTAGCAGAAGAACATTGCGCTGACACTTCCATGTTGATGTGGCAAACATTTCCTTTCACTTTTGCTCCTTGTTGCTGCTACATCTTCCAACTGCTTGGAAATCAGTTACATAAGGTGGACTGTTAGAGACTGTTAAATTATTCATGTTTATATAACTAACAAAGGGAAACTAATGGAGGCATCTACTAGACCCTAGGCTTTCTATCAACACATCCTCCTTGATTGGCTGCTCCCTTGTGAGCGTTTTGTGAGGCAAAAGATGGCTAAGCCTTTAGGAGTTGGTGGATTTGATTTTCAGTTCTCTCAGGTGTCGTGCAAGTTCCCAGTCACCTTAACTCAAACCTTCAAATTAACGTCTGTCACTCTAATTAAATTTAACTGAACTTTTCATTCTTAAAATCTTTGTCCAACTGCCGTGTAGCCCTAAAGTTCCCTAAAGCATACAGATGTCTAACTTACAAACCTTTAGGTTTCACTGGTACCTGAATTTTTAATTCTGGGTGTCTGTGTGCGGTGAAGTGTTAACAATATTTCAATTGTTGTTCATCAGCATGTTCCGGCATTACTGAGTTATTCCAGAATGTCTCTCCCATCCTAAGATGGGAGACACCCAGGGCTATCAAAAACTTCAGCTAGACAAAATTAAGCCATCAGTTAAGTTCATTCAGTCTAATGCGGAGAGACTAAAGCAGTTCTGTGTAATATGGAAAAAGTCAGTCATTTAGAGAGAGTGAGAGAGTATAAATATGAAAACTATGGCAACATACCTCTCAATGGCTAGAGCACTCATCTGAGAGGGCAAAATCCCCAAGCCCTGAACTAGGGAAACATTTGAATTTTACATGAAGCAGTCACTGGAAAAAAACTGTTACTCACTGAAGTGCGGACTTGAATCCCTGACCCTCCTTCCCAAATGAGTGCACTAACTACTAGGCAGTCTTCTCTCTTATGTTTTGACTTCAATGAACTATTGAAAAAATGTTAGCAAAACTGTATTTCACATGAAATGCTGATTTTGCTCATGTCTCTCCTGAGAGATGAGTTTCAATGTTTTTGCCTATTTCTCTCCAACTTTGTGTAAGTACAGTGACACCTGGACTAGTTTTACCTCTCCCAGTTACTGAAAGAGGCAGTTCAGGCACTTAGTTTAAGGAAGATCTGCAGTCTGTCAGTGCCTGCTGAAGGGAAGGGTTCTGCTCATAGTGGAAAGGGGAGGATGATCCCCTTATTTATGTAAATATAGACTTTAATCCTCTATGAAGAGCGTGTTTCATAAAACACCTTTTATTTCCCCCCGTAACTTTTGGCTCCATTAAAGTTAGTTGAACATGTTTCTTTGGTTTCTTGATTTAAGAGCAAGACTAAAAAAATAAATATTAACATTCTAGAACATGATGAAAACCTAATGAAGTAACTTTTGAAAGCTGGTATATCAGTAAATAGTCAGAACTTCAGTTGGTACACAAGTGATGCTAATAAGAATTTGATTTGGATGGACAACGGTCCTCACCTCCAAAGAAAACTAAGCCAAAATGTATTGATTTGTTAATTCAACATATGAACTGTTTTGGCTGACCCAGATTTTTATGTTCTGGCAAATCAGCTATTAATTAGAGTAACATTTGACTCCTCTTGGCCAATGAAGTCAGTACCTTCCTCGCCTTTACTATCCTTAGTGGATGAGAAAGATAAAGACAAAAACAAAGATTGTATTGACCGTTGAATAGAAGCTGTCCTTCAAAAGATGCAAGGGTATATTTTTTCTGCTACATACTTATGCCCTATCTTCACCCCCACATCCTCCTCTTTTTTTTTCACATTTACCTCATTATCTAATATACCATTTTATCTTTCTATCTGCTTCTTCACTGAAAAGCTAAAAAAATCAGAGAACACTGCTAACCAAGAGATCTGTTTTTCACATCTAAATAAATGAAGATTTCAAAGAGAGCCTGCTAGGAAACACTGCAGCTCTCAGTGGCAGAATGTTTTGTTGCCTCCTCACTTGATGAGAAAAATCACATTTTGAAGAATACTTTCCACGCAAGACATTTTTCTTCCTATCCTCTTCATTCGCACCACCTGCTTCAGGAAATATATATTTTCCACATACTGCTCAAATGAACTAATCTATTTTCACTATGTGTCCTTTTTGGCAAAATATCTACAGTATTTTCTTTCATAAAGACAAATTCTGTTCTTTTGGTATTTTTCCCCTTCCTTTTTCTTTTTTATTAATAAAAAAATATGATTCCTTATTTCCTCCTCAGGAAAAAAAAAAAAAAAAAAAAAAAAAGGAAGGAAAAAAAAAAAGACAACAAAGGAAAGAGCAAGGAAAAAGTAAACACAAAAGAAAACTTATTGAAGCCTGGAGAAATTAAAAATTTGGGTCCAGAACCCCAGCTATCTTAAAATGGTATAGCTTCATTGAAAATCTGTCTTTGAATATTTAATTAAGTGTCTTTTGCAATGAAATTTCTGCAGATAGTAACATGAAGGAAAAACTGCCATTTTTTTATCATTTGGACTGGAACTGCCAATACTGTGTCAGCCAGGAAAGATTAATTATTTTATTCAGCTTCTACTGAAGGTGCTTAAGTAGACCTAGGTCCATGGGAGACCCAGTTTCACAAACAAAACTGCATTTCTTACTAATGAAGAAGTTGTTTTGCAACAAGACTTCTACTATAACTTCTCTATCAGCATATGCACTTATCTATCAATCTTTCCAACCATTCTTTGTTTTCTTCTGGGAAAAAAGTCCTTCCAGGTGAAGAATCTGTTTGTAACATTCAAGATAGACTTTAAACTTTTAAAATAATAATAATAACAATAATAA
>NW_010110766.1:0-17866 GCF_000699245.1 Pterocles gutturalis
AAATATAAAAATAAATATATATATTTTATAAAATAAAATATTTAATTCCGTGAATGGATTTGTTCACTGATAAATGTTATATTAACCATGGCCAAGTCATCCTACTGAAGATATATACCCAAAAAGTGAATGTAAAACTTAATATGGATGTCCTAGACTGCCTGAGACTGTTACTCCCTGGATAAATTCCGGATGCTTTGCCAAGAACATGGAGATGAATCTCACATGTAACTCTTGGTCCAGGGGTTGACTGCTCCTTTGTGATTCAAGACTATTTTCTCTGCACGGTAAAAGATCTCTGAATAAAAGTGACAAGAGGGGGAGGATCACAACACTCACTATAACCCTCCCTTTGGGTCCATCTGTTTTTAAAACTGGAAGAGTGTAAAAGTACCCTGCAAGCAGGATATACACAATTTAAGAGCAAAAGGACTAGGAATAAGATCGCAGAGGACTAAACAGCTAGTATGCAAAGCATTACTACACTCACCACACAAGCGATGCTCCCAATAAATCTTTGCTGACCAAAGTCTTCAGTCAGTGGGGTAAGCCGCTGTTACTGCTTGAATCAGTCTGATCCTCCTTGCTCCTTAGTTGCTACCTTCTGATTTTCAGTTCTAATGTGAATTTTTTTTCTCTTTAGAGTTTTATACCTTTCCATGGCAGTGATTTTTATCGTGAATATTGGAGCTGAACAATTACACTTGTGTCTGTGTTTTTACTTATCCTGAAAGGCTTTGTCTCACGCTCCCAAATTTTAACAATACATTTTCTTATTACAATTAGCCATGGTCATACCTCTATGCTGCATGAGATGATTCCATGAATCACAGCTAGATGAAACTCCTTGGATGAGAGTTAAATGGTGGAGATCAATGTAGTTGCCAAAATACAGCTCTCCAGTGTCATTTGAAGATGTGTAAACTTGGATGCACGCCTGGCCTCTGTCTGCAGCAGAGGTGTCTCATAAATCGTGTGTTACATGTGGATGTCTAGGATGCCCTAGAGCATTTTAAGTGGCCCTAGGCACCTGTGTTTAAGCAATTGATTTGTGTCCATGGTATGAGATGTTTGCTGTAGGATTTGACCAGTCTGCCGTGGACGGTACTCGCAGAATGTAAATTTTGCTTTATAGAAAGTTTTAT
This sequence comes from Pterocles gutturalis, assembly GCF_000699245.1. Taxonomy (NCBI): domain Eukaryota; kingdom Metazoa; phylum Chordata; class Aves; order Pterocliformes; family Pteroclidae; genus Pterocles; species Pterocles gutturalis. The sequence continues at coordinate 1,146 of NW_010110766.1, forward strand.
AAACATGTACTTAGTGTTGCAGCCACTTACTTCAGGGCCCTGGATTGCATGCTTTTCACAGAAAAAAAGATTCCAGGACAAGGAAACTTAACTCCTAAAACTCTTATGTCCCATGTGGTCCTTCAGAAATTTTAGCATATAGTGAAGCATATTTGAAGTCTCCTATTGTAAGCTCAGTGAGCTTACAATATTTTAGGAACCCATTCTTTTAGTGAGAGTATGTGTGACAGTCCTGTGCAGTTTTGGACTCCTACAAGGCATTAAGAAATCATTTGGCATCGGGAAGTCTGCTAGAGGCATGCTGGATCTGAAAGGCTGTAATGTTTTCTCCGAAAGTAATTCCTTAGTTCTGGGAGAACATTTATTTGGTTGGCTCTGAACGTAGCGTCTTCCATTGGGTTTATTGTTTCATTGCTTGGAAGAGACTCAATCTTTCATTTTGTAAGAGTCTGCAAAATTACTGGGACAGAAGCAACTGAGGTTGTTAGGACCTAACTTTCAGTTTGCTCTCTCCCGTGAGAGCAGGCTGGCACTAGGAACAAGATGGGAAATTCTCCATCGGAACCTTCAAGGCATCAACATCCAGAATCTCCAGGGTGAGAGTGTCTGTATGTACACTGAACTATCCTATGTTTCTCTTACATACACTTTTAAGTGGATGAGTATCACATACTTTTTTATATAGACCCTAAACTTCATCCGGAAGTATTGAACAAGCTGAACTCCAAAATCAAGATGGTGACACAATTGCTATATTTTGCTATTAACAGGGACTGTTTTTTTGAATAGGTTAACTTGCTGTTCTATCCAAATTTATTTCAGCAAGGTAGGACTACACAGGTCCTAAACATCAGGTCCTAGCCTGTCACAATTGCAATTAACAGCTGCAGAGAAAGGCTAAGTGCATAATGTTGTTAGCAGTCATTTAGTTCAAGGCAAGCAACAACAGAGCATGGCACACAACATTTGAGTCCTCGTGGTCAGAGGACGAGGTCTCTGAATGACAAGGACCATATCTAGATGCTCACAAATCTCTTTTTACACTTTTGTCGCAGATAAATGAAGGAGAAATACTAACCAAGTCCTGTCTAAATTCTGCTAACAGAAATGAATCCCTTCCATAGTCAATGCACAATAAACCAAATACACTTAATCCCTCCTCCACATACGTATAAATTAGACATTTGGCTTTGTTTCTGTGGTTCCATTAACCTTTGTGAGTGTACTTTCCTTCACCAATTAATTCAAGAATGTAGTAGTTTGACTCTGGCTGGCAGCTAAGCCCTACACAACCACTCACTAACCCTGATTCCAGCAGGATGGGAGGAGAGAATAGAAAGAGCAAAAGATCTTGAAACTTGTGCGTCAAGATAAAAATAGCTTAATAAGTGAAGGAAAGAGAGAGAGGAAAGAAAGGAGAAAATAAAACAAAACAGGTGATGCAAAGGCTATCACTCACCACCTCCCACAGTAGACTGATGCCCAGCCAGTCCCTAAGCAATGGCTGCCTACCCAAAAACCCCTCTCCCTTCTGTTTTTTATCACTGAAGATAACTCTACATGGCATGAAATATCCCTTTGGTCATTTTTAGGTCAGTTGCCGTGGTTATTTCCCCTCCCCCCTTCTTGTGCAGCCCCAGCCTACTTGCTGGGCAACAGCATTGAGAAGCAGAGAAGGCCTTGATGCTACGTAAGCACTGCTCAGCAGTAGCTAAAACATGCAACAGCATTGAGAAGCAGAGAAGGCCTTGATGCTACGTAAGCACTGCTCAGCAGTAGCTAAAACATGCATGTGATATTGACAGTGTTTTGATCACATACCCAAAATATTGCACCATAATGGGCTGCTATGAAGAAAACTAACTCCATCCCAACCAGACCCAGCACAAAGAAGAAAAGGTGGCTTTCTTTGTACAACTGGAAGGAGCCTCATGTTCACATGTTGCAGTTGTCATGGGTGATTTGATCCAAAAATCTGCTGGATAGCCCACACAGCAGGCTGCCAGCAAAGCAGGGTGTTTGTGGAGCACATTGTTGACAACTTCTTGACACTAGGGATTAAGGAACTGCCAAAGGGAGACACTCTGCTGAAAATGAACAGGTCAAGAAACTGAAGACTGGAGGTAGCTTTGGCTAAAGTGACCATGAGATGGTGGAGTTCAGGATCCTGAGAGGAGGAAACAAGGCAAATAACAGGATCACAGCCCTGGACTTCAGGAGAGTAGACTTTAGCCTGTTTAGGGACATGCTTGAAAGAATCCCAGGGGACAGGGTCGTGGAAAGAGAGATCAGGAGAACTGGTTGATTTTCAAGGATCACCTCCTCCAAGCTCAAGAACAGTCCATCCCAATGAGCAGGAAAGCAAGCATCTGTACAACATCTTCATGAATGTTCTGGACAGAATGCACCCTCAGCAGTTCTGCAGATGATGCAAAACTAGGAGTAGTGCTTGATAAACCCAGTGATTGTGCTGTCCTTCAGAAGGACCTCAACAGGTGAGAAATGAGCCAAGAGAAACCTCAGGAAATTCAACAATTGCAAGTGTGAAAGAATAAACCCATGTACTAGTACAAGTTGAGGGCTGATTGACTGGAAAGCAGCTTTGAGAAAAGGACCTGAGGTTATAGTGGACAGCAAGTTGAACATGAGCCAGCAATGGGCTTTTTCATCAAAGAAGAGCAACAGCCCTTCTTCCTTGGATGCACTAGAAGGAGTGCCAGGAGGTCCAGGAAGGTGATTCTTCCTCTCTACTCAGCCCTGATGAGACTTACTGTGTACTTGGAGTACTGTGTCCAGTTCTTGGCTCCCTAGTGCATGACAGACATCGACATACTGGAGCGAGCCTAGCAAAGGAGATCAAGGGTGATAAAGTACTGGAGCATCTCTCATGTGTGGAGAGGCTGAGAGAGCTGGAGAAGAGAAGAATCGGGGGGACCAAATCAATGTGTATAAAGGCCTGATAGGGTGGAATAAAGAAGACAAAGTCAGACTCTTCTCGGGGTATCCAGTGACAGGACAAGAGGCAATAGTCACAAAATGATCTACCGGAAATTATGCTTAAATGTAAAAGAAAAAGAAAAAGAAAAAAAAAAAACACAAAAGGGTTAGTTTAACTCTGGAACAGGTTTTTTTGGAAACTTGGTGGAATGTCCATTCTTGGAACCAGTCAAAACCTGAATGGACACAGCAGATGTCCAGCAACCTGACCCACCTGTCCTAGTTAACTCTTCTCTGACCAGGGCAGTTGGACCAGATGATCTCCAGAAGTGCCTTCCAAGCTCAGTAACTTTATGACTAATTAGTTTACCACAGAGTCAGGTATGTACAGTGAAAGGCTGTTCTTAAGCCTAACAACCACCTTACCTTGAAATAAATTATAATTATCTTGCATTTGCTGTCCTCCTACACCTTCTTGAGACTTCTGCTTCTTCAGGCTTGAGCCCTTCAGGCAGCTTTCACTCACCTGCCATCTCTCCTGAGAAGATGACCCATACTTCTCCACAGGGGAGGGAAAAGTGTGCAAAAGGTGCCATGAATACCTACAGAGAAAAGCAAGTATACTACTTAAAATATAAATATAAATATTTCTTTATACAAAACACACACACACACACAAAAACAGGTCAGTACGACTTCCCTCTCCCTAAAAGGCTTAGTCTAAAGCATGAAAACACACTGAGACAAAGCGAGTGGAATTTATCTATAGATTCTAGCAGTCAAATTTAGGCAAGTTTAGGATATCTACCAAAGTAAGGGTCCACATGTTGAGTCAGGTGCCCAAACTTCTAGAAGCCAGCACAGGTCAGACAAGTATGTGAAAGTATGCTGAGATGCATGAGAACAACACATTTCACTGTGAGCCTTCATATGCCCCACTTTTTTTTTTTTTTTTTTTTTTTCCTGTCACTGGCTTCTGGCTGTGATCCAAGAACATAAAAGTGAACAACCTTCTTTTCTCATAGTCCTAGTCATGTCTCTGGGCCTTTCAGTCATTATCACATTTTTGTAGATGTTAACAACAGGTCGACAAACTAAGCAGCTAGCTGAATAATAAGTAGGATGCTGTGCAGCCTGCAGGAATAGTGTTTTTAGAGAATGCATACAGACATATTCACAGATACAGTTTGTGAGGTGTGTTATGGGGGTGTTGTAAGAAAGAAAGGAAATGTCCTGTGATGCCTTATACTGCTGATGTGAAATGGTTTGGAAGATTGAGGGGGAAGCATTAAACTAGCTATTTCACTGTCCATATTGTTTGTAGGGAGCAAACAATTTTCATAATTGCTTCTTGATTTTCTCCTGATGGATGTACAGGAACAAACTAGCACAAGCCCAATGCAAAGGACCTAGGGACCAGAGCTCTAAGGTGAAACACAGAGTGACCAGATCAACAGTATAAACGCGCTTAAAATCTGTTGTCAGTCATTTCATTACTCCCTTGTAATGAATCAAGTCAATTGAAAAGGACACATGACTGCGGTAGTAGGTTTTGTGCCTCTTTCTTTACTAACCAGTCACTGAACATACTGGAAAGCAAAGACATAATTACAAAGAAAACATACATTGCACAGATGTCATGGCAACAACTAAAGGAAATTAGAGAATAAGCCCCTCAGGGCAATTTTCACTTACCCAGATGAGCAAACAAGCGAACAGGGACAAGGGAAATACAGTACATGAACACACATGAAAGAAAATCTACTTGTCCCCTGCCCAGGCTGGGCAGCGCAGCCTCCCCATGGGCGCCAGGAGCAGCCTGCACCCAGCAGTGGGCTGGAGGAGTGGGGGCAGCACACAGGGACCCCACCCAGGGTGGGACACCTCCCAGCAAAGGAACACCTCCCAGGGTGCCTCCTCACCATCCAGTGCATCAGGAGTGGCAGAGAGGCATGCAAAAGTGGGGAAGAGGTGATGGTAACCCCTACATCCAGGAGATGTATGTGTGTGGGCCAGGGCTAGACCTTTATAGGATTATCTCTATAAGGACATTTATAATTTGTGGGTGTTTATTAGCATCTCCTAATTTATCTATAATTGTGATTTATCTGTTGTATTAAGGATGTTGATTCTGAATATATAGTTCATGGATTGCCAGTTAGTTACATGCCATTAATAAATCAATAAACTGCTTCAATCCTGATTTCATTTAAACCATATGAGTTAAGCAGTTTTTCCTTGTGACAGGAGGGTAAAAATAATCATCCACAGTCTCAAAAGGACATGCATTTTTAAATGCCCTCTGACAAAAAGAACAACTTGCTGATGCCGCGTGCAAACTGCATCAATAAAATGTGTGATAGCACGATTTGCTTTCAAAACCTCTGAATGAAGCTTTATAGCCTTATTTTCTTCAAATCCTTAACTCGGAATTCAACAAAACACTTTGAGTCACTTAATTTTTATCAGATTTCCTTGCGGGTTTTGGATCTTTGTGAAGTTCTAGGAATTATGAGTTCTAATAAATAGCCTGTACCCAGATTAAGACTGCTTAAAAATAAAGTATGTTGTTTTGTTTTTTTTTTTTTTTTTAACTTCATAGCTTTCCATTCTTCATCCCAGAATATGGACCTACAGTAGTATATGTCTACCTTCTGCCTGTTGCCTTGTTTTCCCTGTCCTCTCTCCCAGACAGATCACTGTAGACAGTTATGATGTACTCCTCTTGAACACACTTTGTATAGAGCAATATGTGGATTATAACAAATTATATTAACCTGAAATACAGTTGCAGGCTCAAAGTTGTTTTCCACCTTGAGCTCTGTGAGCTCTGCAACACTTGGGAAAGGTTTCAACAAGCAAAATCTAGAGGATGATTTACTTTAAAGTACCGGAATATCTGGAGTAAAGGATGCAGCCCATGTGACTGATAACAGAAAAATCTTTGACTGCTGGGAAATAAAGTATTCAAAAAGGCAATCAAAGTGGAGATGACATGCAGAAGAACAAGATTTGGGATAACAGTATATGGCTTCTGAAATTCTGGAACTGTTAAAAAATACACTTTTTCCTATACACAATGTTTATACTCTGGTTACCAATATTCCAGTACATGAGGTTCATTTTACAGTATGATTCGATAAATGACAGTACAATAAATGATTTACAGCATGACATGGTCTTTGTGTAATGCAAATTGGCACTTAAGTTATGGCATCTATACTAGTATTTGGTGCAGTGACTTTTAGGCATATCACACTTGCTATCCTAATGCAATATTTCCACTGTATTCACTTTCTTTCAGTTACAGGGGGGAAAAAAATAGCAAGGTTTCATATCAAGAGACAAAAATACCCCTATGTTAAGCCCCCACGTGTGCCTCTCAGAATCCATTCTTCTTTTTCTAATCCAGAAGTAAACACTACATACCTCTATCGTTTGCAGATGGAATTCTTACCAAATATCTTTAAAAAGACAGGAAAAAACCCTATGTACTATCTCCACCTAAGCCAGTTTGATTTGACAAACATTTAATCTTTAAGGGGTCGGTTATCATCTCATCCATTTTTTGAATTGCCCTTTGGAGGTGCCAGTCACATCTTTTCAATTGAAATGGAGCTTAAACTAGTAAATTCCTGCCTTGGTTGCCACTGTTCAGTGGCTAAAGTGAGACAGAAGCTAGGCTAAGGATTTGAGTAATATAAATTTATCCATGTGTAATCTATAAACAGGACAGATGGATAAAACAATTCAATTTTTGCTTTCATGTTTTAAGTCCACATTAAATAATTTTATTTCATATTTTCATTATGAATTATTTACATATTTAAACAATAGACCATAAAATGTTGTCATTAGAATTTGTTTTCAAATGCATTGCATTGTCCCACTTCCTAGCATTTAAAATAACCTACATTCTTCTTAGCCACCTAGCATGGTTGTATACAGCTTTAAACCCCAAGACTTTGCAATCTGTGTAACTGAAGTGGTGGGATAATAATGAAATAAGTTACATTATATTTATGTCATTACCTTTGAAAGAGACAGTCAGACAACTAGGGGGAAGATATCTAAGCCAACTAGGCTCTCAGCTTCTTGCTGTTTTTCTAAGAATGTAATTCATGAGACTAGCAATAATAATGATAAAGATCCACTATTTACCCATATGGAGGCTATGTGGAAAATGCACATCAGAGTATTAGGGATAACTTTTATACCATTAAAGATATATCAGTTTGTTCATTTCCACTGTACCTACTTTGCCACATGTAAAATGAGAATGACCCTCCTCAAACACTTGACTAATTTAACATTCTGGTCTAGGTCATATATACATACATGCATTCTGGTCTGGTCACATATTGCTTCTGACCATCAGAATGATAAGGCATTTATCTAATGCTGTAATTTAGTGACTCTGACCCTGTTTTGGTTTTTGGATTTGGGTTTTTTTTTTTGGGTTTTTTTGGCTGGTTGGTTGGTTTTTTTTAAACCTCTATGAATGCCATCCATAAAGCAGTTTCAAATGTTAAAAACCAGAGCGACCAAGCCCATGCAGTACATAGAGAAATGTAAATTAAATCCAACTTGATAATGAGTCGAAGAATTATAATATGTTCTATAAACTCAAACTTCATCATATGCAAAACTTCATAGGATCATAGAATCATAGAATAGTTTGGGTTGGAAGTAACCTTAAAGATCATCTAGTTCCAACCCCCCTGCCATGGGCAGGGGGGCCTTCCACTAGATCAGGTTGCTCAAAGCCTCATCCAGCCTGGTCTTGAACACCTCCAGACACTCGCAACATGTGCCAGTGTCTCACCACCCTCACAATAAAGAATTTCTTCCTTCCTCCCCATCTCTCCTGTAGGCCCCCTCTAGGTACTAGAAGGCTGCTATTAGGTCTCCTCGGACCCTTGTTTTCTCCAGGCTAAACAACCCAACTCTCTCAGCCTGTCCTCATATGGGAGGTGCTCCAGCCCTCTGACCACCTTCGTGGCCCTCCTCTGGATCCGCTCCAATAGGTCCATGTCCTTCTTATGTTGAGGTCCCCAGAGCTGAATGCAGTACTCCAGGTGGGGTCTCATGAGAGTGGAGTAGAGGGGGACAATCACCTCCCTCGACATTCTGGTCACACTTCTTTTGGTGCAGCCCAGGACACAGCTGGCTTTCTGAGCTGCAAGCACATATTGACAGCTCATGTTGAGCTTCTCATCTACCAGCACCCCCAAGTCCTTCTCCTCAGAGCTGCACTCAAGCTGTTCTCCACCCAGCCTGTATTTGTGCTTGGGATTGCCTTGACCCACATGCAGGGCCCACTTCTCAAGCCTGTCAAGGTCCCTCTGGATGGCATCCCTTCCCTCCAGTTCCCTGTGTGGTCAACTGCACCACACAGCTAGGTGTCATCAGCAAACTTGCTGAGGGTGCACTCAATCCCACTGTCTTTAGCTGGAAAAGATATATTTACAGTCATTAATTTGTACAACCTCTGTTCCCTGCTGAGTCATGGGCTGATGCTAGTAACATCCCTCAAGGATCAGTTCTGGGACTGATATTGTTTAATGGCTTTGTTGAAGACTGGGATGGTGGGACCTTCAGCCAGTTTTCAGATTGTACTGACCTGCAGAAAGCACACCATATACTGGAGGGGTAGGACTGCTCTTCAGAGGGAGCTGGACAGGTTGTAGAAATAATCTGAGGAACGTTATGAAGTTCTAAAATGAGAAAAGCAAACAAATAAACTGAGGTCAGAATAACTCCCTGCAACAGCACTGACTGGGAGATAAGTGGCTAGAAATCTGCTTTGCAGAAAAGAACTTGCAGTCTTCGTTGACAGAAAGTTGAACATGAGATAACAATATGCCCTTATAGCAAACAAGGCCAATGGCATTCTGGGTTGTAAGACAAAGAAGGTAGCAGGTCAAGAGGGGTGATCATTCCCAACATCTAGAGTGAACGCATCTAGAGTGCTGTGTCCGATATTGGTCTTCACAGTATGAGAAGACATGGACATATTTGAGTGAATCCAGTGGTGGGCCTTGAGATGGTCAGAGGGCTGGAACACATGAAATACAAGGAGACGCTGAGAGAACTGAGTTTATTCAGCCTGCAGAAAAGAAGGCTCCAGGGAGACCTTTTTTCACTGTCTACAACTACTTAGTGTTTGGGGAAAAAAAGAGCCAGACTCTTCCAGAGATGCACAGTGGAAGGGCAAGAGGCAAATGGCCCAAGTTAGACCATGGGAGAATTTGACTTCACAAGGAAACAGTTTTCCTGCATGTGGGCAGTAAAACACTCGTGCGGGATTTCCAGAGAGTGTGTGGAGTATCCACCCCTCTAAATATTAAAAACTCAACTGTTCAGGGCCCAGAGCAATCTCAGTGACTGACTTCCCTTGAGAAGGAGGTTGGCCTAGGGACCTAAAGTGGTTCCTTCCAACATGGATTATCCTATGATTCTATGATCAGCATTAATGTAAACTCTGCTTACTTAAATGCATGCCATGCCCTACTCACTTGCAGCTTCCACAGTGCTTTGACAAGGTTATACATAGGTTATCACCTCATTAGAAAACACATAAAGAGATGAGAAGCAGTGCAATAGTAAAAATAATTCAATTAATAATCTGACTGGTATTGAAATAAGTATTTTAAGTTTGGAGTGAAGAAATCTAAAAAGAAGGAGAAAAATCAGGGTGGTCTGGAATTTGTAACAGCTTTTGTAAACATTTTTTTTCAAGTACAAATTGTATTTCCCTCAGGATGTTCACTTGTGATATTTAAGCACTTTTTCCTTAATGAATAAAATAATTTTATGTGTTTAAAATCTGATTCCAAACTCTTCTGAATCTTAATTAGACATATTCACCAGTTATAAAAGGCAAAATGAATTCTAGACAGGACTTGTTGACATTTTGCTTTTGTGTTGTTTAGTTGTTTTGGTTTTTTCCCTTTCTTTGAGGAATAAGCCAGTATTGTATTGAAGAAAAAAACGTAGGGCCTAAGGATTTAATTAGCAACTTGCTTTATTGTCTCAAATTATAAAAGCTCTTTATTGTCTTTAACCAATTGAAACTGCTTGTTTAGCAATTCAGATTTTCTTTCCTCAGACATTTTGAAGCCATTTATAATTTATTTTTTTTTACAGGAATATTATTTGTATTTTATTTCCCATTTTATCTGGGAAGCTCCTAAATGTCTCTGAAAATGACTTACATAAACCATTACTGCTATTGTATATGCCTAAAATATATAATAGTGTTGGTTTTGTAGCTCAAAACGTTCTAGACACATTTGTCTTCTGATTTCGTAAAGTCATTATGTACAGTAGTCATTATAGCAGATATTATGTGGGAGCATATATACTTGGAGTGGCTCTTAGTTTCATTATAACACAGTGTAAAAATGATAAAGATGGGACATACAGTTTCATATCAAGGATCTGTCTCTGCTGTACCTGACTCCAATATGGGCAGCAGTGGGAGGGTCACCATTCCCACCTACTTCCTTCAGCTTTGCCAGCAGAAACCACTCACTGCCACACAAGCAGGATCTTTCTGCCATCCTTGTATTCACACATTGTCTGAGACCATGCAAACTTACAAGTTTCTCTGGACCCCGAGCAAGCTGGCTATCTGAATCACCATGAACAGAAAGTTTGATGAAGTGGATCCTGGGCACTGTGAGGACTGTTTGGCCTAGAGAAGTGAAGACTCAAGGTGATGTCATCAATGTATATTCATAAAAATATATATACCCAAAGTCAGATGCAAAGAAGGTAGAGCCAGGCTCTTTTCAATGGTCCCCAGTGACAGGACCAGAGGCAACAGACACAAACTGAAGCACTGGAGGTTCCATCTGAATGTAAGGAAACACTTTTTTACTGTGAAAGTGAACAAGGACTGGCACAGGTAGCCCAGAAAGGTTGTGCAGTCCCCATCCTTGGAGATGTTCCAAAGCCATCTGGACATGGTCCTGAGCAGCCTGTTCTATGGGGCCCTAAAGGGAGGGGGAGGGGGGAACAGGATCCCCATAAGCAGGGGAATTGGACTCAATGACCTCCAGAAGTCCCTCCCAATCTCAATCATTCTTATGTAGTTAATGATGCTTTCAAGAGACATCTAAACATAAGGCAAGACAGAGGCTTCTGCTTTTGACACACAAAACTTAATTCTGAAATTTATGGTCTTTGAGTTAGTGATCTGAAACAGCAGAAGTTTTACCATAGTTTTACTGTTATTTTCTTATGTTGAGTGTAAAATGAAAACAGACAAAGATTTTGTTACCCTACCTTCCAAGCTGTATCATCTGAGAATTTTAGACATTTGAGTTTACAGTACGGACTTGTACTACTGCTTAAGGTGATCATCTAAGTGATAAAAAGCCAGAGGCTGCATCTTTTGTGTGGAACAGATGCAAAGAAAGGCGAGTAACATACTGTACAAATTTCTAAATTTAGATACAGGCTCTGGAAGATAATTTTATTGAATAATTGTATATTATTTGCTCCCAGTCTAGCCATTGCAATCATCTCCAACATTATTACGCAGCTTTTAGCCTCCAACTTTTCTTCCTGGGTTTTGACTTAATTTCTTCTCTTTTGAGGATTCTGAAATTTAGAAAACCTTGATTGTTGAAAAACACCCTCCCAGGTCTTCAAGTCTATGCGGAGCTGCTTTTCCTTGTCCCTTCATGCTCTTAACCATAGGCAAATCAATCTGCTTTCTCCTTTCTGCTTCTTGCATGTGAGTGATAAGATCACTGAGAAGAATTAACCCCACCCTCTTACCCTCAGTTCCTGCATTTACTTGGAAAGATGTCTCTCTTGTCAGTATTTCAAGTCTATAAATATTGCTCCACAAAATGGTTGCAAAAATCCTTTGCTGTAGGAAAAAAAGAACAATTCTTAAAACTCTTTAAGCTGAATACTGTCAAATGAAACTTTCTAGAAAAGAATCAGTATGAGGCAGGCAATGAAATGTAAATGTTCAAAGACCTGGCAAATGAAAATACATTGTTCTCTTTTTTGAAGAAGTTTTGAAGAAGTCTGGGAAAACAATTATACATAGCTACACTAGAGCTGTCCTATGTTGTATATAATACAGATATAAATATATAGAATTTCTTACAAGAAGGAAAATTGTGGCACTTTTTTTTCTTCTTTCAAGATATTATTTATATTAGTAATAAATATTGCTGTACCAAGAGTTCTACGGCTGGTTGGGGCCAAGCACTGAATAAAATTTCACTGGACTATGAAAATATTCAGTTATGGAATTATTTATTTGATATAACCACATTAGATTATTGATGTGTTTTCTGACACTACACAGCTTGTTTTCGTAGAAGATGAAACACAATAGTCTGTGCCCAGGATATTATAAAATGCTAAAAGATAATAATTATAAATATAATTTGTCCAATGGAACTAACTAACTTTCTATTTTGTAGGAATAAGTGAGGCATTGTAAGTGAAGAATTATTATATTTTTGGAATAAAAAGAACACTGGGGAATTCTGGTTTTAATGTTGTTCCCAATTGGTTTTATTTTGTTTTCAAAACACTCAAATAAATTAGCATAGCAAGTAAAGCATTTATCCCTCAATATCTAAGAGCAGCTGTCTTCATGTTTTCTATCATATGTTTCACTCCCAAAAGGGAGAAGAATATTCTCTACTTGCTCATTTGTGATTTTTGCAAACATTCAAAGAAAACAGAATTATTTCTAACCTCAAGTAAATGTACCCAGTCTTCTTCCCCACCTTCCCTCCTTTCCTACTCCTCTTGGCTGTGGCCTTTCACTGTTGGTCCCAGAGTTCTTCCACCTGGAAACACAAAGTCACTAATTCGTTATTTGTGCAACAGTGAAAATGTTTAATTTCTAGAAATATGGAGGATATATTTCTGTGAAATACATTTATTTATTGGTTCAAGGAAGATAAGGAAGTTAGAATCTATTTTTCTTTATATCAGAAATGCCATGCCCTAAGTCTGGTTGGTTTAGTCTTTATGTTTGTTTTTATCTTTGAGAAATCTTTCTCATCTTGGAGGTCGTGACTGAAAAAGCTGAGAATAAAATTAACAGCTTGATCAAGTTGTTCGTCGTCATAATCAAAAGAGATTTGTAGGCAAATGGCAGCAGAGCATTTAACACAAAGCTGGAAAAGAAAAAGACAGAGAGGGTTATTTGTTTGGGGTATTTTTGGATATGATTTTAAAAGGCTGTTAAAGCCTTAAAGACTACTCAAACTTGCAAATACAAACAAATATGTACAGATAGAACAGGACAAGGGCGAAAAAGTGCCTCAAGTCAGAATGAGTATAAGTGGTACATAGAATCCGTTCCCCCTTTTCGAAAAAAAAAAAAAAAAAAAAAAAAGTAAATTCAAAATTTTAGATACTCTAGAGACTAACGGTTTCAAAATAAAATTCCACTACTAATTCTCCAATCTAAGATGTAATACTAATGTTTCAATTACACTAGGTCATTTACACTGTGTAAGGTGGTGCCTACCTTTTTAACAGATAGCTCACTTAGCAGAATAGAGAAGAAAAATTGTCAATTTCTTCCTTTTATGTTTTGGTGACTCAAAATCTTCAAGGAAACAAAAGAAATACTGTCTCAGGGTCAAGCTCTAAAATGCTGGTATTAGTAATGAGATGCTCTTTAGAGATAATCAGTACCACTAATGGCTTTTAAGTCCTTTAAAACAAATCTCTGGAGCTGTTGGCTCTTTGTCAAACTAATGCTATGATAATACCTATATCAACGCTTCTTGTCAATTGAACATGAACATTATCACATAATTAATATTATGGAAGACATGTGAGTTTATTTATTTATTTATGCTAATAAGTCCACATTTACTTCTGTTCATCTAATTTTTCCTCAGACTATTTGCTTACTTGTTTATACTAGAATACTTAATAAAATAACCATTAGTTTTATGTTCTGTTGGATTTACTGTGACAAAATTAACCAGCATATCATCAAAAACTCCAAGGGAGATATTCCTGACAATCAAAATCCTCAGAAAGCTCAACAATTTTTTTATAACTTGTGATCCCCATTCTCAGTCATGTTCTACTTCAATTTGGAGAGCAACTTAGTCAGCTTAATTTAGTGCCTGGAATTACGTGGGATAAATGTGAAATGATGTGTTTATAATTTTATTTCCTCAGCAAATTGGTCTTTGTTTCAAGTTAATTCTTTTTTTCCCCAGCTACTTTAAATGAAGGGCAGCAATGACAATTACCTACTGTTTAACTCAAGAAACCCCAAAGATCTTTAATGCAAAAGTACAATACTTTCAACAAAGTTGAAAAGTTAATGACCTAAGATACACAGTAGTTATTTCTTGTATATTATTCCTAGGCATAAGAAAGAAGAAAAGAAGGAAAAAACCCAAACCTAAAAACCCAACAGACACACACAAAGGACTGGATTGCTCCAGATTTCTCTCTAAGAGATCACTGGCAGAGGAGAGAGCAGACTTCTGTCCTCTACAGCAACAGCCACCTTCCACAGTCACAAAACCACATTGTTTTGCTCTTGCTCCTGTTATTGAGCTTGTCATATCTACAACTATTCTACTAACAATACTTGATTTAAAACATAGTTGATCTTTTCTACAAACCTGATTACATGAATTTACTCATTGAATTACTGGTATGAAATAAAGATGCTATAGTAAAATAGTAAAATATGGTAAAATATAGCTAAAGGTTATATCATAACAGCATTTGTACAAAGGAGCTGAAGTAATACTATTGAGAAGATAAAATCTGGACATTTTCTACCTTCTGATTTTGCAACTATAACATGTTTTTAATATAAATTTAAACTCTAATTATTAAATACTTAATTTTAATTATGCAAGCGTTTATTGCACTAATAGACTGTATTAATACTCTTTCTTGTATGTTTTATTAATCTATTGAACAGAAAAATAACCATAAGTTTGCATTATTATTACAGCATTATTAATACAAGGAAACATTTTTCTTTGAGATACATTGCAAGTCTGAAGTTTAATCTTTGCACGTCAGCACAGTAAGAAGCTTCCAATAATACTTGCTTGAAATTGGTCATATGAAGTTTTCCTAGTTTGCTGTCTTCCACTTTGCAAGTCAAAATGCTATACTACTAGTTAAGTGTAACATTAGAAAGTGGTAGATATGTGGGTTAGGGGGTGGTGTTGTAAATTGTTTCCTGTATTTTACTAATTCATACTTCTTTGTTTTGTTTTGCTTGTAATTTTTACACTATGAAAAGAGTATGAGTTTCTGAATCTCTCTTGTTGCCCAGTGAAGTGGACATGGGAGAAAGCCAAGGCCAATCTGGGATGTCAGTCCATGGGTGGGGATCAGGTTCAGACCTGATGAGGGGAACAGAGAAAGATTCAGCCCCAGGACAGCAGGGCCATGGAGATGGGGATGGGATGGGGCCAGGTTGGGATGTCAGTACGTGGGTCAGAGCCTGTTATGGTCAGACCCCTCCACGGTTGGGCAGGGCAGGGCTGTGGAGGAGCTGGAGATCATCACCGCTGCAGTGTCACTGGTGTAGGAACTGGCAGCCGTGTGCTGGACTGAAACAAGGTCCTGGACTCATGGGAATTTGCAGCTCTAAAAAGCCACTAAAAAAGGTAAGAAATAAAAATGCAGTTATTGATTTGTATTTAACAGATCCTTTCTTTGCTGCCTTGGTGTTTTAGCATGGGATGTAAGCCTCTTAGCCAAGCCATCTCCCCCTGTAATTGATATTGATCTCACCACTGGGTTAGTCCCTGAACTTGTAACCCTCCTGTTTTTATTTTTTAATAGACAGGCAGGTACACCCAGGGCAGCTTCTCCTGGGTAAAGCTTTTCTGTAGTTTTGTTTCTCCCTAGGCTTGCAACCAGTTTGTTTCTTGACTTGTTTGGTTCGATTTGTTTCTGTTTATTGATTCTTCACAAGTGCACACCTTCTTGGTCTCAAGACTTGGGCCAGAAGGACATTCATTCTAAGGCAGAAGAACAAGGTGCTTCCTCTTTGTCATTGTTAACATATTTCAGTTTACATGACCACTTTATTTGCATGTCTTTTCCTGGCAGTCTGTAACTGATAATTGTTTTCCTGCAACATTGATAGACTTCAGTATATATCATGATTCGTGCACAGAAATCACTAGATTAGTACCCTGCATTTCAGACTGTACAGGGTCCATGACTGTGAGTTAATAACATAGATGATAGCTTTGAATTTCAATTTCTAGTAATTGGTTCTCAGCATTATGTCAATATATACTCCAATGCACAAAATAAAACATCTGTAAAATACAAAACAAACTAAAAGAAAAAATAATGGTAGATATCTGTGTCTACTGAAGAAATGCCATGTGCTATTACTAATTAAAATGAAAGTGGCTGATAATAAAGACTTCCAAGATTCAGAGCATTTCTTTACAAGGGGTTCCCTAAATTAGATAACTGAAGTATAGCAAGAGAATATGGAAAATGGTGATGCCAAAAAAAAAAAAAGAAGAAGCCATAACTGTATCCTTGGACTTAAATACTTCACATTTTTTCAAATACCTTAATCTTTGTTCCTTCAACTTCATGCTTACTGAAATGAATATAAGAACGTCAGGCTAAACACTAAATCGTTTTACACTAGGTGCAGGGCTTTACTCTCTTTTAGTTGAAAATAATATGCTTAAAGGCCTTACAGAAAATCAAATATTAAGATCAGACAGATAACAACAAAAAATAATTCTAATGTTTAAGAACCAGTGTCACGACCC
>NW_010110767.1:0-1931 GCF_000699245.1 Pterocles gutturalis
ATATATATATAAAACTATCCCCTTTCTTTTCCTAGTGAAACAAAATCAGGCTGATACAAACACTTGTCGATCATTTTAGCCCAAATGATTCAAGCTTGGCAAAATTATCAGCAACTGAAATGGAGTCCCAAATTTTGTAATCTTGAAATTCAATTTAATCTAATTTTCAAGTGTTAGAACTGCATTTGGTACTTTGGCATACTACACGTAGCCATTTTGTATGGAGTGATACTCATTGAGACAGAGCAATCATCATTACAAACTCAGGATATGAACAACAGTTCCCTTGAATCTAGTTAAAACAAACATGTCTAATTGCATGGTTAATGGTGATATAAATAATAAGTGTAATTAAATATTGGACCTTCTTAAATATATTTGGATTAAAGTATTCTAAATGGTGCATATTTTCACTATGAAAGAAATTAAATTTTTTTTTTCACCTATAATTTGGATTAAAAAATACAGAAATCAGTAGAAAAAAAATTGGTGCTTTATTTTTCATTCTCATTTATCTTATAGTCTTATGACATATGAACATGGAGTTTTCAGTCTTGTTTCTTTTTTTCTCTTGATCTTAAATCAGGAAGCTGGCAAATGTGCAAAACAAATTCATGAATTTTAAACATGAGATAGACCAGAAGCTTAGCTAAGGTGTTGGCCTTTTCATTGTTTGAAATTCATCAGGTATCTGTACCAGGGCAGTTTTAGGCAGGAGGATCATAGGGATTATCTAACTCTAGAGAACATTAATAAAACAGAGGAATTTTCAGCACTTCACAACACTTTTAGCTTCAGAGTTTTGGGTCATTAAGGAGAAATATTTCAAATATATATTAAAATACTGTTGATTGTCACAGTAAATGAAAACAATAGCAAATAAACACATTTTCAAGGACGAAGGAAGTAAAAGGAGATACCACAGGTAACAGAAACTTATTTATTTTAAAAGCTACTGCACTAAAAAGCAGAGGTGCCTTTGGGTAGAATTCAGCCCAAGTAATTCAGACCACCTCACCCGACTGCAGTCTTACCAAACTCCTAAGTACCTGTCTTGAGGGTGAGTTGTGTTCGATGATCCAGTCTCCCTACCATATACTTAATGGACGGAGAATGAAACTGCTGAAAATGTTCAGGATGGAGAACTCCCATCCCATTTTATGTTCTTTCCTCTCTATATCAGAAATCTCTGTAAATACTTAAATATACATCCACTCCTTTTGGAGAGAAATGGGAACCAAAAGGAAATAGTAGGTCAAAGGGATTTTAAAGCTAAGTAAAATCACTCAATTAATGAAGGTGTCTATGGGGCTTAGCACTGACGTGCAGCAGGTAGAGTACATTATTGTCTGGACCTCGAGTGGTTTTCACAACTCTAACAATTTAGTCAATGTTCAGGAGATACCACTGTTATTTGCAATTAGAAACACTTATTAATAGTCTAATTGTAGTTACCATTGATTTTGGTAAATGATCAAGAAGATTATGAAATAAAGATGAAATAACAGATGTCTGAACCACAAAAAGGTCCAAACAACATACTTAAAGAGGTATTTTGATATTTACAGCTCCTTAGTGCTTCCTGTCAGGTTTCTCAGTAATTCTGTTTTGACCTTATGCCAGCTTATGGGGATGTAGTTTAAAATAGCTAGTATTTGCTTTCCTATTTCTTGCACCTGGGAGTTAAGGAAAGTAGCAGCCAGAAACTCAGTTGCAGGTACAAACAGGCTGCCTGGAAGGGAGACAGAGAAAAGTCGTGGGGGATGTTTTATTAGCTAGAAAGGAAATGGGGAAATGGGAGGTATTCTGCAAGAAAAGTTAGAAAGAAGGATTTAAAGCATATTAGAAGATCAGTTATAATTTGAACTTCAGAAAGGCTGGTGTACCTGGAGGAGCAGGGTAGTTGTCGGAGAAGAGAAGGTGCACTCTTT
>NW_010110767.1:1962-10633 GCF_000699245.1 Pterocles gutturalis
CTCTTGTGTGTGCACTGTTGCTGGTGTTCCCCTGTGGCGACAAAAAAGACCAAAACAAAATGTAAACTTAAAAAGGGAAACTGCTAACTGCAAATTCAGCCCCTGGGAGTGATTCCTCCACAGAGCAGAGTTTCTTTATGAATTAAATTGTCCTGGCTACATGCGGTAGAAAATGACTCTCAGATGTCAAGAATCTTCTGGAAACTTGCCTTCCACCCACTGTTTATGACACTGTGAAAATGCTGAGGAAGAGTTCATTTAAAACTGATATATCTGTGAGTTCATGTTTGGCATGCTGCAGCGCTGAAACAAATTCATTCATAGGTATTAAATACACTGAGACAAGGAATATATAAGATGCACTGTATGCTGTATTAATCAGATGGAAGAGAGAGGATTAAAAAAAGAGGGATGCTTAGAGGTGTGGTACGAGGCTGCCCCAACACTGTAAGAGGGAAGAAAACTTAAATTAAGGTTTCAGAGAACACCACACTTAGCACTACTAATCTGGGAAAAATTGAAAGTTATGTACTCCCAAGTCATTCATGCACTTTTGGAAATTCTACTCCAGTGTGTCTGTGTACAAGTTTATATTGAAATAAATATAGTTTTTATCACAGTGAAGGAAAAAAAAATCAATAATTAGAATTGAGCTCTTTCATATTCCTGAAGGATATTTTGTGTTTTGTAGATACCAGCCATACACTTTATTTAATACAAATCAGTGTAAGTATACATTCATTCTGAATTCCTTGGGACATTTCAACTCCTTTGTGTCATTCATATGCTAATGAAAAAAGGCCATAGTCATCTGCAGCTAACAAAATCAAGACCACACTGTAAATTAAAACACAACATGGAAGTATATTAGAATACATGCATTTCTACTCTGAACTTATACAGACAGCGTGTAGTGGGATTCCAGCAGTATGGTCATTACAGATGCCAATGTTGTCAGGGGATGAAGTTATACTCCACCTTTCCTTTGTTTCTTTAATCTGTGAGAGCTTTCCCCCGCACACTGTGCTATAGTTAAAAAAGCAGTATGTGATAGTTTGAGTAGACAGTTGTTTATTGAGCTGCACAGCTTTTCTACAAAAGTGTTCAAACCATGAGCTGACATTTTTCAAAACTTGAAAATCTCTACAAAAATATTCCCTTTAATTTTTCTTCTATTCCACATCCCTCTTCTCTCTCTCTCCCCTCCTCCCCCCCCTTCCGATTTCTTTACCTTTCTTACAGGGGCTACCTTTCTTACAGGAAGGGCTACCTTTCTTACAGGAAGGGCTACCTTTCTTACTATCCATCCTCTCCACCAACTTCAGCACTTAGAAGTGCTTAGAAGGGCTTAGAAGTGAAATGCAACATTTCAACTTCTTGGCATGTGTTTGGCCAACTATATAAACCAATAACTCTTCTAGTGTCTAAGCAGACTCAGAAAACCATTGCTCTCTGAAATGGAAGAGAGAAATTAATGTTTAAAAGAATCATTCACTTGCTGCCTCTACTAAAGAATGAGCTCAAAAGCCCATTTGTGTCTATCATCATATCATGTAGATATCATTTTTTCATTTATATTTTTCTTCATTTAGCTGCAGATATTACTAAGTCCATCCCAACAGCAAAGCATTGCCAAGGAGGTCTCATAGATATATGGAGCTCTTAAAGATACCGTATTTTCTTCTTCTGACGTCTGTTGAAGAGCCTGGCATCTGCTTTTGGTATTGATGCCATCATTTGCCACCCCTTAGGCACTGGTTGGATTAGGACAAATACCTTTTGTTATAAATTAAAAAAATTCAGCAACTAGTTTGTTTTCCACACATTGTTCTCCAAGCGTTGTTGGAAATCTTGCTGTAGGAAGCCTATCGACACAGATTGAACTGTGTCAGACATGGAGTCGTGGAGTCAATTGAAGGTCTACTGATAAACTAATCGAAACCACTTTAAAGAAAAGCTTATATAGTTGATTTTTAATAGCAATTTGTCAAGCATATTATGTACTGATTTTAATATGTCAGACTGCTTTCTCTTAAATGTGAAATGCTTAGTTTTGTTGACATGGGGGTTATAAGATTAGAGAATGGATTTCAGTGATATGATATGAATTTTGCACAACAAAATGTTCCTGATATTAAAGCAATATCAAGTTTGTGAAAAAGAGAAAAAATGTAAGTGAATCTATGCTAGATATATATATACGTACAGATAGTAATATAAAACTGCCTGTACTTACCTACACGTATACATAATTTTTTACGTACTTGTGTATACATATACACTAATGTATGTTTATACACATCAGTGTCATGTGTGTTTCTGAATATTTCATATTGCTATAACCGTAAAGTTTCAGTCTAGGGTTCAGAAAGTGTCTGAAGTACAGAACACTGAAAGGTGAGAGAGTGTTACAGGAAAGTATTACTGTGTGCTCAATCTATTCTTATAATCTTTTACTAGCCATCTGCTTCTGGCTGCTCCCAAAGACAGGATATTGGTAGATATTGGGTCCAACCCCACACTGCTGTTCTTACATTCTCATGTAAATATTTTTATTTTTGATACCTCTAAGTAAGATTTTGTCTTAAAGCAATAAATTTGTATTACTCAGTGCCTGGACTCTCCAAGGGCTGTCTCAACATGTGACGAATGTTTCATAGTGCCTTATGTTTCACTTCTTGAAAACCAGACCTTTGTTTATGTAGGTCTTCAAACAAGGGTGATGTCTCCTGTTTTGTGGCTTTAATCACTATGTGATATTGATTTAGCCATGTGTCAGGTGTAGTTAAAAGTTATTTCAGGCAGCTATGGGACTTGCCCTTTCTTTCCCACTGATGTCCTTGCCACCGGAACATATCCCCATGTGATGATGACATGCTATTATTCTTTCCCACAAAATGGGTTTTTAGCAAGACTTCCTTCATTTTGCCTGGCTTCAGATGAATATTGCTTTGATAGTTTGTCCATAAAAGGCTCATCATTTACTGGTTATATTGGCTGCTTACAAGATTGCTTGTTGGCCTCAGATTGACATTGTTCATTATTTAAAATAGTTAATGCTGTATCTCTGAGATCAGTTCATGGAGCTGTATTCAGACAACTGTGTGATTGAGTGCTGTCTTGACAGATTGCCTTTTCTTTCTTTTTTTTTTTTTTTTCCTTCCTCCATTAATTAAAACTCCAGTGGTATTCTTTGAGTTCAGTTCCTGCTTGGGTTAAGAATTTCTAAAAATTCTCTTAACTCAATAATAATTTTACTGTTAATCTGATTAGTGAAGATAACATTATAATGACAGTAATCCTCCAGCTGAGACATTCTGAGCAGGAGGATCTTTCATATGCACATACAAATTTTTGTATTTCAGTAAGATGATTAGTTAGAACTATATATTTTCCAGTTGTCTATTTAGATTATCCATCAGTAAAAAGTTTAAATACATGTATATATATACAAATAAATGTACACTTTTTGTGTGCATTAAACTGTTATGAAGTTATAGACTCTGCAACAGTAATTTTTCCAATGATCCATAAACATTCTGGTTGACTAAGATGAATAAGATTTAGGGTAATTCTTAAAAAATTATATACACAAGACTTTTTATCCTCTTCGACTAAATTCAAGCTCTGTGTTAGAAACTGTACATACCTATTAGGATGCAATATACTTTTTTCCTTTCTTTTTAAGCCTGAGTCAACACGGTCATGCTGTCTTCATTCAGAGCTGCATATATTTCTTCTTTCATAAAGACACCTTTTAAATTTTAAGTAACTTGCATATTCTTAAAACCTAGCAAAATGAGTGGTAATTACCATGTAGATTTATAGACATTAGTAGAAGACTTTGGTCTTGCTGACACACACTAATCAGAAAAAAGGAGAAGTGATATTGTTAGCAATAGTCTTGAACTTTATGTGGAGAACAAGAAATAACGTGACATCATTGGGTCTTCTATGTTAAGCTTGAATAGCATGTTGCACCGGTACAAAAAAAAAAAAAAAAAAAAAAAAACAGAGATAATTATATAAGAACCTTGCTGAATTGGTCTGTCTGTCTTCAGTACTTCAGAATGAGTAGACTGACACTCACCTCCATACTAGCTAGCCATTCTTGTGTCTAAGATAAAGATTAAATTTTCCCTTTTAATACAGAATGATAAAATCACAAAGAACGTGTTGGAAGAGAGATATAAAACGCCGACTGAAAACCTGGACAGTCCTTTTCCTTTGGAGAGGCAGAAGAAGCAGGTTTCTAGTACTGTCATTAAAATCATGCTAAAAATGTCACTGTATGAAGGAATGCAAATTCAAGGCTTGAGGGGAGAAGGGAGGACTAATGGCCTTTCTATTTGCTTTATCCCCATTTTGAAAATGTGAGGGAACTGCTTCAGAATTAAATTGTCCCATCTTAAAAAAGCTAATAATCACCAACTGCTATTGAAGCACTTAATTCTAATTAACTCCTCATTAACACTCAATTAGGATGCCACTCCACATATACCCAATAGGAAGAAATAAATGAGATGAACAACTGAAATTCTGAGCTACTGTATAGGCTTTTTTGCCATGAAGCTATGTTTAGCCTCACCAGTGTCTCATCTGGACGTGTCAGAAATCACCTCAGTGTCCTCTCTGTGTTGATCAGGATAGATCTTTCTAATATTTTTGAGAGAAATGTTGTCTCAAATCAGCATATTCTCACTTTATGAAAGAACCAGATATTTGGCAACTAATTTTAAACTCTGACGAAGTGTTATGAATTTAGGATGATAATGATTTTTTCTCTAAAGTGGAGGGATACTGCACCAATTTCTGTTCATTGTGTTTTGCATATGGATGAAAAACAAGGTGCTTTTTGAAAATAAGCACTGAAGTTACACTGTTAATTTAATGAACCTTCACTTCTGATAAGTTTGACATTGTCTGTATGTGTTGCTAGCTCCAGTGATTTTACTGTGAATCTCACAATGTATTGTGTCTTAAGCCACCGCCGCTGGAATCAAAACACATTTTACTTGTCAAAGTAAGCTTTATCCTAATACATGATACATTTATATCACTGTGAAATTACAGATTATAGCTATCTGAATAAATATATAAGGGGTTATATATGTATAACCTATATCTAGATACCTTGATAGGCATGGAGACACATGCTCACATCTTTTCAATGTCATATCTTATCAAATGCATGATAACTATTAGAACATGGGTGAAAAAAATAAATTGCATGCTCAGAAATATCAGTATCATTAAAAACATTTGTTTGTTTGTTTAGTTTCTGAAACAGTTATTTAACTCAATGATTACTGAATACGTTTGTCCCATGAGACAAAGTTAAACTCAGAATTTCCCATGATCCCTCATAAACATTATTATCAAGTCTTTTAATTAAATTAAATTAACCACATGTTTTAAGTTTTGGACATTTTGCAGAACATAACATTAGACTACCACAATCATTAAAAAACCATGTAGGAACATCTCTCACAGCTAAATTTTATTATGTAATAATTCTGACAGAGAATTCAAGCTTATTCCTTCAAAACACCTATTCTGTGCTCTGTACTGTACATGGAGTCTCAGAGATGTGGTGCATGCAAATAAAGTGGAAAGGTCTTCTCATTTTCTTCACTTTTTTTTTTTTTTGTCATTCTCCACCACAGATCTATATACCCCATTTTGAATACTCTACTAGCATTTCAGAGAAATAGACCTTCTCACAAAAATTCCCTTAATAAGGGCAAATTTTCTAACCAGATGGACCTTTCCAACAGGCTGGAACCACATTTTATAAGGATTATTAATCAATTGAGTCTGTTGTGATTAGATAATTAATACAAGGAAAAGTACTTGACAAAAAGGGTGGATTTTAAATTTTTAATAATGTATCATGAATTAGCTAGCAGAATTTAATGAGGAGCTCAGCTTCCTACTGTCCATATTTCCTGATGAAAAAAATTAACAGTCCAAAGGTTTTCAGTGACTGTTAGGAACATCTAAATGTGCAATTTCCTGCTCTTAATTTGAAGCATAATAGAACATTTCCATGGGGTGTCAAACATGGAAACACATTAGTTCTCTCAGCAGATATGGGCTTATATTTAAAAAAAAAAATCTATCAGACAGTAAGTTTTTCACAGATAGATTGCTACTTTTCCTCATAAGCATTTGATACTCATTTACCTATCTCTTCATCTGAATTCTAGTAGTTTGTGTTAGCTACAGTGGTGCAGACCTGGAGGATGGTGTGAACTGGGCTGTCAGCTTTGCCACTAAGCAATTCCTCTGACAGCAGCCTGGATTTGATGGGGTAATTGCCCAACCATACAGCTGTGACTGAAATACCTGCCCAGTCAAGGACAAATGGAAAGGCCCTTAGCACTTAAATTCTCAAAGAATTATGAATTTTGCACTTTGGTGTATTAATGTGTATACTTACTGGTTTTGCTCTGTCTGAACAAAAAGAGGAAAATGTCTTTTTAGACAAAGTAAGATTTTTTTTCATATATGAATATAAATTTTGGAAGCTATAAAAATGATTATTTTTCTACTGTTATATATTGTGAGGTATATGTTTATGACAACAGTGTCATTTATATTAGCCCAGTCTTATGCAGTCACTATTTCAGAATGAACCAGTTGAGGCAACTACTTTATAATCCTAGCATGACATCAATTGCTTGGTTTTCTTTTTTTTAACCAGAAAAATTTATACTCCAAAGTCTTGCCTGTGTAGCAGAAAAAAAACCACTACTTGGTACAGGCTGAAAGCTCATGGTAGACAGTGAAGTGAGAGGATTAGATACTACTTCTGAGGTTTTACATGATGTGCAGACTACACTTTAGGGGTATTTCAGTGTCAGGCACGCTCAGGAAGCACAGCATGCCCATTTTTCCTGAACTACAGTGTCGTCTCTATGCTTGTATAGGTTGTTCTTGAATGTTATAGCTCAGCTTCCAGTCCAAGTTATTGACCCACGTGAATTAATACGTAAGCGGGCAGAGAAGACATGCACACACGGGATGAAAAGACATGTAGCCTACGTAAGGTTGTTAGGTCATTTCAGGAAGAAATTAAACTTCTGATTTTGTTCTCATTGGTACATTGGGAGTTGCAGAGTCCTAATTAAAGTACACAACTTTATTGACACGATAGTATGTCAATAATATTGCATTCCTATATGTAAATTATGACCAAAATGACCATGCGATCAAACTCATTGTGTCAGATTGCCCTTCCCTTCCTGAACAGACAAGAAAAACATGTTCTAATGCAGTATGAGATTGTCACTGATGTCAGCATAAGGCGATCAGATAGAGTCTGTGTTGCCAAACCCAGGGAAAGGAAAACAGAGGAAAAAAGGCCTCTGGGAACTACCATCTACTTAGAGCTGCTCAAGGAGAAGCACACGTATGAGTTAGGGCACCTGTTCTCCCTTCTTCTCCAAACACCGTTTCTGACAGCATAAAGGTGCCCTTAAAGTTCATTTCCACAGGAGGAGTGATAGGAAGTACCCAAGACACAACAAAGTAAAAAAACAATTGAAGCAGTTGCACTCGCCTCCCTCTCACCAGCAACTCTGTAGTGGGCTCCTGGCAGCTCCTTCCCAGTGGTCCATCAGTGGACAAAGTACTTCTGGGAACCAACTTGTGGGCTTCATGAACAAAAGTAGGTTCATCTCTAGTTATTGTTTTTGTGAAGTCCCTCTTCTTTGCACATCACACTCATTTTGTAGGCACCGTATAGCTGATCCGGTTTCGCAGGGGAGCAAAAAGACCTCCTTCCTCACTAACACAGGGAAGGCCACTCACCCAGCTGGAAAGTCTGTGTATCACTGACCTTTATCACTCAGAGGTTTTATGCTTTAGACTGACTAGTTACATGTGGTACAAGATCATAGTTTATTCTTCCCTGATGCCCAGCTTGGAGAGTTTGGGAGCACCTGAAAGATCCCTTCTGGGGCTTCCACAGCCAGTGGAGCTTCTAGGGACTTACAGCTTTTTGCCTGCGAACCATGTTTATCTGCTAAGGTGCGTTGCCTCCACAGTGCTCCTAACTCTGCAGTGAAAATGTTGCCTTTCCTCTGAGTCAGAAGCACATTCCTGTTGGGGCTTGCACTACAGAAACGTTGTCTGTGACAATGTATTTACTCAGCTGTTTGGGCATCTGTAATTGCTGCAACCATATAATTTTGACCTATCATCCTAATTTAAAAGTCAAGTGAAGTTTCCAGATTGCAGGGACCATAAGAAATTTTAGAAGGCTCCATTCTTAAATATCTGTCAAAATAACTGTCAAAACAAATGCCAACAAAAAAAACCATAAAAGTGAAAAGTTGATTTAAAGTCTTTGGTTAGCATGCCAGAGTCAAGCAAATTTTCTATGCTAATTTCTTGGTCTTCACTCAAGCAGCTACTTCATTTCTCATTAATGCTATTGTGCATGTAATACTCAAAACACCTTCAGTTCTCATTAACCTCAGGAGAAATCTGCGATTTAATGAGCTTACTTTGAGATTCATTTGGCAGGATAAAATCCTAGTGTGGGGGTTTGGGGAGTGGCGGTGTTTTTTTCCTAAATCCCCTGTGTGCTTTTAAAGACTCAAAATTAACAAAAATGGAAGGACAATCATTTTGGAGATAGTAAGAAGGTCTCAGGTCACTTAGG